>NC_068286.1:7723120-7763120 GCF_025860055.1 Xyrauchen texanus | reverse complement strand
TGCATTGCTTTCGCAGTGCATTTCAGAACAGAGCACATGACCATTACAAAAATGGTTGGTGTTTCTGACTCAATTAAGTCTACATGTGTTGAAGTGGCCTCTGGCAAGCATGGCCGAACCCAGCCCAAAAAATAAAACTCAAATATGAGCTTGCATGTCTCCTAACCAGAGCTTAGCATATGGTTCTGCCTTTGGTTTGATTACAAACAGACACAACTGGCTCCAGCTTTGTATTAAATGCTGTCCGTGAAATTCCACCTCAATCTCTGGCTCTATCGTCTCCTGGAAGCGTTGGGAGAACATTGAGAGAACCGATGGATGATCTGATTCACCAAGGACCTGGGTAATTGTTTGGCCTCCTTCTATATTTGGAGAGGGGGGAATTGTACACTTTGCCACCCACAAGTACTCAATAAGGCCTATCCAGTTAAATTGCCAAAGTGAGACATCTGGACAAAGAGCCCTTTTTGGAGATGAGGGATAACACTGGATGTGGATGGGACGAGGAGATTGGAGACCCCCTCCAGGGAGTAGGAGTGGCAGTGTCATCGCTCTGAGCCATTGAAAGTTGAACAATACAACAGGATATCATATTGTCCCATTTGACAAATGGATTCGCTGTAGTGACTGGGGCAATAGGTATTACTCTCGACTGGGACATAAAATGTTACTAAAAAGAATAGTCCATCCAAACATGAAAATTCTGGATTTATTTACTCACCCTCATTCAAACCTTAATGACTTTATTTCTTCTGTGGAACACATAACAGGAATTTTAAAAGAATATCTAGAATATATTTCATTTGTGGGTGAAGTTTTTCTTTAAACAAAACCCTTGACAACCTGAAAGAGTTGTTCAATGAACCAAGCAATGGCTGGCCGATGTTTTTATTGGAATATTGCGGGCAGATCGTTCACCCTCACACAATTATTTGTAAGATCCTATTGTACATAAACACTCCCAACTTTTGCATCTCCGGGGCAGTTGATCAAAGGTTGGTAACACTGGCAACTGCAAGAGGAACAAACACAATGGATACTAACTTCTGGGGACCTCAAACATTTTGCAAATAAACATTGCCAGTGTTTGTTTGTAGACAAACACTTAAACCCAAATGTGTTGCAGATAAAAACTGGAACCCTCAGCTATCCTAAAATGTAACTGAGCTCTAGCACATAAGATATGCTGTGTTCTGTCAGTAACTTTAAGCACCAAGAATATGAAAGATGGTAATGGACAAAACATGCACAGTATATGGAAAACTATGAATATCACATATTTTGGGGATAAATATATACATTTATCTTCATAAAAAGACTGCTTGAATTGTGTTTATGCTACTTTGTATATATATTCATATTTAGTATATTTTATAATAATTCCATATTTCAACTAAAAAGGAACATTTATATGCTGTACTGTATATACACATAAATGCAGGCTTAAGTGCATGATGTATAAAGCTCTGTTGAGTTCCTGTAGCTGAACTGGTCAAGCATGGCACTGACAACAGAAGGCCATGGATTCAATCTCCAGAAAACCCACAAATGTACAGCTTGAATGTATTGCGAGTCGCTCTGGTTGAAAAAAGTCAGCTGATAGCATAAATGTATTCCTGTAATGTAACGTTTTTTAATAAACTGAGGGACAACGGAGTAATTTTGTTTGTTTGTTTGTTTGTTTTTTACATTGTTTGCGGTAATCAACATCAAGCCACAGATGCTGTTGATAGCCATTAAGTTGAAAATAAACTTGAACATTCCTCTAGCCCTCGCTTGAGCTAATTTCTATGTTTTTCCCTTGAATAAACATGATTATGATTAAAGTATTGAAAATTGATTATGGTTACATGTGAGATTTTGGCATTTAAAAATACATGGAGTACAAATCAGATCCTTTGAGATTTAAGATCAAATCTTTTTTCATTTAAGATGTTAGACAAAACAGTTCCCTGGTGTCTATCCTCAGACCCGTGTAACATAACTTAGGTTGTGTAAAATAACATGATTTATTTATCTTTTGTAGATAAAAAAAAAATAAACAGTGTGGTTTAGACCAATGCCAGCTGTTCCTCCTATATGATATTAAGAAACAATGTGAGAGCATTGTGGAGCCACATTGAATATATAAAGAAATAATGAACAATGTCAAGTAATTTTTATTTGTATAGCGCTTTTCACGGCAGATATTGTTTCAAAGCAGCTTTACTGGAAAGTATGCTATAACAGATAAAAAGCTGTGATGTCTTAGAGTCATCATTGTGTGGTTTGATAAAAACATGATTGTAGATTGTGCCAAAACAAGTAAATAATATTTGTATTTATACCCCCAGTGAGCCAGCCAAATGTGACTTTGGCAAGGAACAAAAACAAATCTCCATAAGATGTTGGTTAATGGAGAAAATAATAACCTTGGGAGAAACAAGGCTCACTTTGGGGCCCAGTACACTTCTGGCTAAACATCATGAATATAATGCCAATTTTGGTTATTTAAGTCTTGTACAACTCATGGTTTAAACGATTAAACTAAGTAACGAGGGGCCAATGTTTAAACAAAACGATTTTGTATGAACTGTAAGATTAATGAGTAAAAGTCTTTGAAGTCCATCTTGAATTAACTGCAGAAGTGCACATAGATGCATTGTCCTTTGTTATTTGGCTGATGAAGGCTTTAGTTGGCAATTCATTGTCTATGTACGTATTCCACTTTAATAGAGTGTAGTCTATCCTTTGACCAAGACGAAACAGGTAACAGTCAATGAGGGTATCACAGTTTGGCTGGTCGCTTGTGTCAGTTAGTTTTGGTGAAGTCCATCTTGAGTCCAAGGTTTAGGCAGTGGCCAGTGAAGTATCCCATTTCCTAAATTTGGCATCAGTCCATCCTCTGTGGTGTCCATAAGTAGACTGAGGTGATGTCTAGCTGGCACAGGCTGCAGTTAGTCAGCCACATCAATTGGAGTCGGACATCAGGCAGGACCGAAGCTGGCAGGCTCTGGCAGGCTCAACCCTGGGATGTACATATACATCCCGAGGTTACCAGGCAGGCTCTGGTAACCTCGGGATGTATATGTACATCCCAGGGTTGAGACAGGGAAAGAAATACTGTAGAATAATATTAGAGATGATACCATTCATTTTAAAGCAGGGTTATAGAAAATGAGATGTGAATCTGGTTCCGGCAGACCTGACTAATGCACCTAACTAGGGAAATTCCTGGCTGAAGAGATTAAGTACAAAGTAAATACCTGGCTGAAGAGATGAGTCTTCAGTCTAGTATTAATCTGAGAGAGTGTGTCTGAGTCCCGAACACTGCTTGGAAGAGTTATTCATAGTTTAGGAGACAAGAAGAAAAAGGATCTCCCACCTTTGTGGATTTAGATTTTCTAGGTGTTATTAACTGGCTGTAATTTTGAGATCATAGTCAATGCGATGGATTATAGTGTGGTAGAAGGTCATTTAAGTACTGTGGAGTTAAAGGTAAAAAGTAATTAACGCAAAGTAATTCTAAATTAATGCAACCCTGAGTTTGGGGAGTGAAGAGATCTACTGACCAACCCTGGAGCAGCTAGTTCAAAGTAAATAAACAGATATCTGTGATGCACACAGCATTCTTCTGCTGTTTATAACATTATCTGTCAGATTCAATCAGTTGTGTTTGGACATGTGTCTAAACAAAGATGCACATTTGATCTCTTTGCTTTTACAAAACATAAATTGAAATAATATTGCTAAGATTCATTGGAAACCACGTTTGTAAGCTGCTGAAAACAGTGAGAAGGTAGCACAGTGAAAACTGCACTGTACAATACTGCCAGAATTTTACAAGATTTAACAGTAATTCCTTACAATAAAATACATATCATTTTATCTCATAGCATAACAAAATAACCATATTGTGATGCATTGTGGAATAATCTGAATAACTGTGTTTCGCAATAATTAGTGCTTAGTTATTTTAAATAAAATGCTCGTACTATAAAGTGTACTGGCAGTATTGTATGTAGCAGTAAACAATCAACTGTATATCACTAAAATATCACAACAAATACAGTCCATTTGATCTGAAATATCCATTCTCTTTGTGAAACTTTCAGATTTTCCAACCAGTGGTGGTTTGAATACAGCAAACCTGATGCACTGTAGTTAATCTAATGAGGACCAATCATCTTAAAACATCTGATCCTCCAGTTGAAACTTTTTTGTCTGCTGATTAATAAAATACACACATGGGTTATAGAAAGGTGCATAACTTCTTGGAATTTCTAACAGGCATTAATGTTGCCATTTGACTGGGTTCAGCACAGTAATGATGAGGACTCATTGTTTTACCAGGAAAAGCTCCAGGAATAAAGGACTGGCAAATAGCAGCCAGTGTGTTTGGATAAAATCTAAAACAATTATAACCAATTTCTTGGCCTCAATGCATTTTGGTAGTTCGGCCTGATTTAAATTATTTCAAATTCGCAAGAAAAATGGAAAAGGGTCAAGACTAGAAATAGCAAAGAGTAATGGAATCTTTGAGCCCATGCTGAAACTCTGATCTGGTGTTGCCTTGATAGGGTCTGATGGGGTATATTTGGGTCTTATGTGGTGTCTTGTTGGTATGATAAGGTCTAATGGGGTATTATATGGTCTCTAGACAGTCTAATAAGGTCTATTGGGATCTAATGTGGTCTGCATGGGTTCCTTCATGGTATTTTGCAGTCTGATTAGGTATTTGGGGGTTTGAGGAGTTCTAATTTGGTCTCTATGAGGTCTGGTGAGGTCTACTGGGGTTTACTGGGTCTGATGGTGTCTTATGCAGTCTGATGTGGTCACTATGGGTCTTTTGGGGTCTGATGTGATCTATTGGGGTCTGCTGTGTCCTCTATGGAGTCTGATGGGGTTTAATGGGGTCTGATGTGGTCTCTAAAGAAAGGTCTATTGGAGACTGATGTGGTTTTTTAGGGTTCTAAAGTGGTCTTTATGCGGTCTGATGAGGTATATTAGGGTCTGGTGTAACCTCCAGGTGCCTGATGGGGTCTAACTGGGTCTGATGTGATCTCTAAGGTGATGTCTATAGGGATCTATTTTGGTTACAAGGGTTCTGATGTGGTCTCTAGGGGTCTGATAATGTTTACTGGGATCTAATCTGGTCTTGAGTGGGTCTGATGCGGTCTGGTGAGGTCTATTGGGGTCTGGTGTGGTCTTTAGGGAGTCTGATGGGGTCTAACTGGGTCTGATATGATCTCTAAGGTGAAGTGTATTTGGGTGTGTTGTGGTCTTTAGGGTTCTGATGTGGTCTCTAATGGGTCTGATTAGGTTTACTGGGATCTAATGTGGTCTTGTGTGGGTCTGATGCTGTCTGAAGAGGTCTAATGAGGTCTAATGGAGTCTGATGTGGTCTTTAGGGGATATGATGGGGTCTTGTGGGGTATTATGTGGTCTTCAGGGGGTCAAATGAGGTCTACTGCAGTGTGATGTGGTCTCCAGGGGTGTGATGGGGTCTAACGTGATCTCTAAGGTGAGGTGTATTGGGGTCTTTTGTGGTCTTTAGGGTTCTGATGTGGTCTCTAGGGGGGGTCTCATGAGGTTTACTGGGGTCTGATGTGGTCTTTAGGGGACCTGGTGAGGTCTAATGGGGTATTATGTGGTCTTCAGGGGGCCCAATGAGGTCTACTGTAGTCTGACGTGGTCTCTAGGCGCTCTGATGAGGTCTAAAGGGGCCTTATCTGGTCTCTAAGATGTCTTTCACAAAAAGGTAAAAAATTTACAAATTATTTTTAATTTTTAATTTTTTTTTGTAAATGATATTTAAGCCCATAGGCACAGATGACTCACAGCAAAAATTAACTGTCCCAGTACTAGCTGGTGTCTCATTTGCCACACTGGTGTATGTGTGGCCTTGACATTCAGTATTCCACACATGATGTCCAGGAAAGTGTGCCACATGCTATCTCAGGCAAAACACCCGGGCCCTCCATCAATCATCTGTGCATTAAAGCCTGTTGGCACACGCACAGTCACACGGAGGGCCAACACTAACAACTGTGTTGGATTACGATGACATATTTGTCTCAGCGGAGAGACCAACTTTGGGCCACAGACATCACTTTGAACCAATTAGCAGATTACGGGTGCTGCGTGAAGCTTGTGGGTGGCTGACTGTTCCCTAACTTCTCCTTCTCTCTGTTTAGCTTCATTCTGTCATAAAAAAAAGAAGCTTTAGTCAGCATTATATTTTCGAATTTGATTTGATGTTCAATGCCCATCAAGGAACTTTTCAAAGAGTTTCTCCCTTGACAGTCTCTTTATAAATCTGAATGGATTGATAGCTTAATGAAACGAACAATGCTTACCTTGCTCCCAAAAGCCCACCCAATGCTTTAGACACAAGCCATTATTAAAAATCAAAAACACCTGTGAAACATTAAATAAATGTCTGGTTAGTCAGAGAAGCGTGACTTGGTTGACCATGAGCTGAAAGGCTAGTATTTTATAATTATTACAGGTTGTGTCTCTAGACTGTCCAAAAATTTGTGAAAATGATTTATGATGGGCTGCAGCACCAGACACTAAAGGTCATTTAAAGGTCTGTAAATGTAAACCATTTCGAAAGATTTTCATTATCCCAAGATTTCTATGACCAATTGTTTTTTATGGCAATATGTGACCTTTTTTAAATAGTATAGTTCGCTCCAACTCCACATTACTTTCTTCTGCGAATCACAAAAGGAAATATTTTAGAGAATGTTATGATCATCGATTTCCATACAAAATCAGTTGATAGTTACTCCCTTTAAAGTTTAAAAAAACACTCAAACATGTCATAAAGTGGTCAATGTGACTCGTGCATAATATTCCAAATCTTCAGGGGACATATGACCACTCTGTATGATGAATAATTGTGATAAATCAATATTGTGACACATCAAGAACATCAAACCATATTTTGTCACTGTGGCAGCGGGGGCGTGGTCAAGCGCCCGTCTGGGAGAGGAAAGCGGTAAGGGCGCTTACACCTGAGCTAAATTATGCCTAACACCTGTCTCTAATTCCAGTGAGCACGAGGAGAGCGGCATAAAAGCAGACACAGAGCCTCCAGTCCGAGAGAGACGACAAGCCAACTCAGTGTGCTTGTATTATATTGTGTTGTAAAAACAAAGGGAATTAAAAGCTTACCTTGTACTGAAGACCTGTTTCCTGTCCTCCTTCCTGTGAGAAGCCTTACACTGGTGCCGAAACCCGGGACTTTAAAGGAAGCATGGAAAGTGGTCGCCCCATAGAGTGCTCCCAGCTGGCAGAAGTCCTCCAGTCCCTCGCGACGCTGCATCAAGGCCACCAGCAATCCCTGCTTGAGCTCTGGCAGGACCAGGATCGCCGGTTTTTTATAATCATGCGGGCTCAGGCAGAGGACCGGCTCGCCATCCGGAGCCTCCTCAGCCACAACCGCGACCCCGGACACCCACGCTACGCTGCACCCCCCCCCCCCCATGCTACAGAAGATGGGGACAGCAGATGATCCTGAGGCCTTCCTCGATTTGTTCGAGCGCTCAGCAGAAATCTGGGGCTGGCCCCGCGAACAGTGGGCAGCCCGCCTGATTCCCCTCCTGTCCGGGGAAGCTCAACTTGCGGCACAGCAGCTGCCGGCGTCGAACCTCCTGGCCTACACCGATCTGAAGAGGTCTATTCTGCAGCGGGTCGGTCGGAGCCTGGAAGAGAATCGCCAACTCTTCCGGGGCATGAAACTAGCGATGTCCGATCGGCCGTTCGCGTTCGCTCAATGGCTCCGGGACGCCTGTCGGAGGTGGCTGCTCACGGGGGACCGCGACGTCGAGGGAGTAATCGACCAGGTGGTACTGGAACAGTTCGTTCAACGGCTGCCTCGGAAGACGGCGGGGTGGGTCCAGTGCCATCGCCCGGCGTCGCTGGAGGAAGCTGTTCGGCTGGCGGAGGACCACTTGGCAGCGATCCCGAGGGCGGACGAGCCCTCTTCTTCTTCGTCTCTCTCTCTTTCCCCTTCCCTTATGTCTGCCCCTGCCCTCGCCCCCTCCCCTATGTTCTCTCCTTCTGTTTTCTCCCCAGGGCCCGTTCCTGCCCCACGCAGGCATGGAGGGTTCCAGAGACCAGCTTCCTGGCCTTGGGAGAATGTACCCTCCCATTCCCCGTCATTCAGCCGCTCTCCTCCTCAGGTGGGGGCGCCCGCCAGCACAAGTGCGGCCGCAATGCCTGGGCCGGCCTGTTGGAGGTGCGGAGACCCGGACCACTTCCGGGATCAGTGTCCGCTGATGGAGGTGGGGACGGTGGTGCGGGTCTCCGACGTCCCGCAGGCTGCCCCCTATCGGGCTGGAGCATACCGGATTCCGGTAAGGATCAGGGGGGGTATTTACCAAGCTTTGCTGGATACCAGCTGTAATCAGACCACCATCCACCAAGGCTTGGTTCAACCCGGGGCTTTGGGTTTAGCTAAACTGGTGAGGGTGAGGTGTGTGCATGGGGATGTTCACAAGTATCCCCTGGTGACTTTGGCGATTAAATTCACGGGAAGAAACCATAGTGTGGAGGCCGCAGTTAGTTCCCGCCTCACTCATCCGCTAATCTTGGGTACTGATTGGCCGAGCTTTAAAGATATTTTAGAGGGTATTTGCGCGGATGGGTCCTGCATGAAGAGGTGTGCGGTGTGCGATGCTTTGGCAGGAGAGGCGGAGACGGGGCCGTCCTCGGCTGCTCTGAATGACGAGGGAAGGGGCGAGGTGGCCACCCCTCCTCTCAGGGAATTCCCTGAGGGGGACTTCCCTCTAGAGCAGTCGCGGGACGAAACCCTTAAACATGCTCTTGACCAAGTGAGAGTAATTGATGGTCAACAGCTTCAGCCGGGCATCGCCATTTCATACCCGTATTTTGCCGTGATTAAAGATCGTCTATATAGAGTGACGCAGGACGCTCAAACAAAAGAGGAAGTGACACAATTGTTGATTCCACGGAGTGACCAGCCATAGGATTATAGTGAGCCGCCTGGAAAATCATTTCCCGGCGGCTCACTATAATCCTATGGCTGGTCACCTAGGGGAACGAAAAACACTTCTCCGTCTAATAGCCCGTTTCTATTGGCCGGGCATTGGCGGTGACGTCCGCAGGTGGTGTGCGGCGTGCCGTGAATGTCAGCTGGTAAACCCACCGGCCACCCCAAAAGCGCCGTTGCGCCCTCTACCATTGATCGAGGTCCCCTTCGAAAGAATTGGGATGGACCTCGTCGGGCCATTAGAACGGACGGCACGCAGACATCGCTCGTGTTAGTCCTAGTGGATTACGCGACGCGATATCCGGAAGCAGTGCCTCTGAGCAACATCTCCGCGACGTAGTGTTGCAGGGGCACTCTTCAAGATAATCTCCCGGTGGGGATTCCGAAAGAAATCCTCACCGATCAAGGCACGACTTTTATGTCACGAACACTCCGCGAACTTTACGAGCTCTTGGGCATTAAGTCGATTCGCACTAGCGTGTACCATCCGCAGACGGATGGCTTAGTGGAACGATTTAATAAGACGCTCAAGAACATGATTCGTAAATTCGTACACGATGACGCTAGAAATTGGGATAAGTGGCTGGACCCCCTGTTGTTTGCAGTACGAGAGGTCCCACAAGCCTCCACAGGGTTCTCCCCGTTTGAGCTGCTGTACGGGCGACACCCACGCGGGGTCCTCGACGCCATCCGCGAAGCTTGGGAGGAGGGACCTTCTAATAGCAAAAATGAAATTCAGTACGTTCTTGATCTTAGAGCAAAACTCCACACACTGGGGCAATTAACACAGGAGAATTTGCTCCAGGCTCAAGAACGCCAACGCCGGCTGTATGACGGGTGCTCGGCTACGGGAATTTGCACCGGGAGATAAGGTACGCGTATTACTCCCAACATCGAGCTCTAAATTACTCGCCAAGTGGCAAGGACCCTTTGAGGTCACACAACGAGTGGGGGATCTTGATTATGAAGTTAAACGTACCGATAGAGGGGGCGCGCGGCAAATATACCATCTCAACCTCCTGAAATTGTGGAGAGAAGAGGCGGCCTCTGTGACGTTGGCCACGCTAGTTCCGGAGAGGGCGGAGCTCGGACCGGAGGTAAACAAAGCTCGCAATCTCAACACCCCGGTTACTTGTGGAGACCACCTCTCTCCGCGTCAACTCACAGAGGTTTCCGATCTACAAATGCAGATGTGTTTTCCCCTCTACCGGGCCGTACAAACATCATACAGCACCACATCGAGACCAAACCGGGCGTGGTGGTACGTAGCTGCCCCTATCGCTTACCCGAACATAAAAAGAAAATAGTTCGGGAGGAATTAGATGCGATGCTTGATATGGGCGTAATAGAGGAATCCCACAGTGATTGGTCCAGCCCGGTTGTTCTTGTTCCAAAGAGCGACGGGTCTGTTCGATTCTGTGTGGATTACAGAAAAGTCAACGCGGTGTCTAAATTTGACGCGTACCCAATGCCCCGTGTTGATGAACTGCTCGATCGGTTAGGTACTGCTCGATTTTATTCGACCTTGGATTTAACAAAGGGTTATTGGCAGATCCCCTTGACACCAATGTCCCATGAGAAAACAGCCTTCACGACGCCGTTTGGATCACACCAATTTGTGACGCTTCCTTTCGGTTTGTTTGGGGCTCCGGCCACGTTTCAGCGACTCATGGATCGGATCCTCAGACCTCACACCGCGTACGCCGCTGCCTATTTAGATGATATTATCATTTATTGCAATGATTGGCAGCGGCACATGCAACATCTGAGGGCCGTCCTGAGATCGCTGCGGCGGGCGGGGCTCACAGCAAACCCTAAGAAGTGTGTGCGATTGGGCGTGTGGAGGTACGGTATCTGGGGTTCCACTTGGGTCATGGCCAGGTGCGTCCCCAAATTGATAAGACCGCGGCGATTGCGACTTGCCCTAGACCTAAGACCAAAAAGGGGGTGAGGCAGTTCCTGGGGCTGGCTGGCTATTATAGAAGGTTTGTGCCTAATTATTCGGACGTCACCAGCCCGCTGACTGACCTCACTAAGGGGGCTCCAGATCCGGTTCAATGGTCGGAGCAGTGTCAACAGGCGTTTATGCAGATTAAAGCCGCACTTTGTGGGGGCCGCTTCTTCATGCACCTGACTTCTCTCTCCTTTTATTTTGCAGACGGACGCTTCAGACAGAGGGCTGGGGGCCGTACTCGCGAGGTGGTGGAGGGGAGGAGCCCAGTGCTGTACATTAGCCGGAAGCTCTCTTTGAGGGAGACTAAGTACAGCACCGTGGAGAAGGAGTGTTTGGCCATCAAGTGGGCGGTCCTCACCCTCCGGTATTACCTGCTGGGGCGGGCCTTCACCCTCTGCTCGGATCACGCCCCACTCCAGTGGCTCCACCGCATGAAAGATACTAACGCCCGGATCACCCGTTGGTACCTGGCTCTCCAGCCCTTTAAATTCAAGGTGGTCCACAGACCGGGGGTGCAGATGGCTGTCGCTGACTTTCTCTCCAGAAATGGGGGGGAGTGGTAGACAGGCCGGATGGTGCCCCGGCCTGAGTCGGGCGGTGGGGGTATGTGGCAGCGGGGGCGTGGTCAAGCGCCCGTCCGGGAGAGGAAAGCGGTAAGGGCGCTTACACCTGAGCTAAATTATGCCTAACACCTGTCTATAATTCCAGTGAGCACGAGGAGAGCGGCATAAAAGTGGCACACAGAGCCTCCAGTCCGAGAGAGACGACAAGCCAACTCAGTGCGCTTGTATTATATTGTGTTGTAAAAACAAAGGGAATTAAAAGCTTACCTTGTACTGAAGACCTGTTTCCTGTCCTCCTTCCTGTGAGAAGCCTTACAGTCACCATATTTGATTTATCAATAATTTGATCTGATTTCAGAATAAATAACAGCTTAATTTTCATCACAGAAATGATGCCTTCAGAAGACTTGTAATATAACACATGGGTCAATTGGACTACTTTTTTTGTGTTCCAAAGTTTGGAAAAACAGAGTAAATAATGATGAATAATTTTCTTTTTAGGGTGAACTTATGCTTCAATGGCTCTGTCATTAAAAGAGATTCACTCTCACGTCCAAAGGTGTAAATATGGAAAGAATGTGGAAAATGTCTTGCACTCTAAATCTGTAAATTCAACAGATCCAATAAAAGCAATTCAATATTCACCTGAAAAATAGAAACAAAACAATACATTTGTAAAGCTGATGCTGGCAACTCTGTTAGAGATCTAGAGATTGATATTTCTTTCCATTTTCTTTAAAAAAAAAATATTATTCCTCAAAAATTCTCAGTGAAATACATTTCTCTTCAATTGGATTGTACAGGGGTGCATGTTTTCTGAGGTAAAAGAATAATTTAGCCAATAATTATTATTTACTCACCCCAGTATCACTCCAAACGTATGACTTTCTTTATTCTGTGGAACAAAAAATAAAGTCTTCACACATCTTTTTGCCATGTAATGAATGCAAATAGTGACCCTGGGCTATTTTTAGGGGGTGAATAAATTATGTCAGAATACAATTATGACCATGTGGCATGGAGGGCGTGGTCATGTGTCTGTCTGCGGGAGAGAGACGGGTGTTAAAGTAATTACAGCCCAGGTGACCAGCCTTACCACTTTCCCTCTCCCGCAGACAGACATATGACCACCCCCCATGCCACAGACCAAAATACTAAAAATACCAAAAAAGAAGCAGAAAACAAGGTTACAGTGAGACACATTGGAACTGAATAGGGCAGATAAAAAAATTTTAAAAGCACACATTAAATATTCTGTTAAATCTCATGTATTATTTGATCTGTAAAGTTGACATTACATCGTCATGGCAACAAAGTTGTTAAATTGGCTATAACTTTACACAGAAAAGATTAGTAAGTGATTGTATCAATAAAATCATGTTAACATGCATATTGTTTATATTACGTGGCTATACTTTTGAAAAAGTGAGTATTTCAACGTTAAAAAATTGGCCTCCATTCACTTCCATTGTAAGTGCCTCACTTTTAAAGAAAAGGAGAGGCAAGCCAAATACATTTTTGTGTTAATCAATATTATGCCACTAATGCTGCCGATTGACCTTAACTTGTATTGAACCCGCAATATTCCTTTAAGGCCCCTGCACCCTTCATAAGAAATCGAACAATTAATGAACGGATGTGACGTAATTTAGAACAAAATCTGGCCAAAAAGAAGGTGTTTTTGAGATTGTTTCAGTGGTTCGTAATGTTGCTCGCCAGGGCAAACTTTCAGGAAAACTTCTTACCTACTACCAAACACCTTCTTACTACCATTGGTCCATGTTATCGGTAGGTATGACCTGGAGTTCAAGCTACATTGAGGCCGAACTCGAATTCCCATCCAGTCAGTTAAGATCAGTCAACATGAACCCACCTACTTCAAAAGTGCTGCTTCACTCATGAGCCGCCTGCAGCCGAAAGCCATTCACACATCTGCCCAATGTAAGATATGCCTCTTATCATCATTCTTTTGTTGTATTCTACCAATTAACACTCTTTTACACACCCATATTTGCAGTAGTAGCAATGTCATCATAAGTTACAGTAACAAAGTGTAATTGTTACATATTATGGCTACGTCTGGCGTGTTAGCACATTCGCGCCATGAATGCAGAATGTACAAGAAAAATTACACATTATCTACTGCATATATATATTACTCTAAAATAGTAGTTAAAACAGCTTCTTTCACTGATCTTGTGTGAATTCTACTAACAGAATGAGGCATGAAGTCATTGATAACACATTGTAATGTCATATTAGTTGATGTTTACATGTAGTCTTGAGCATCCTCATATTTAAATGTATCTCTTAACGCCTCCCCCAGAAGTGTGGCTTGTGTCTGAATTAGGGCTGTCAATCTCTTAAAAAATTAATCGAATTAATTACATGTTGTCCCGATTAATTAATCGCGATTAATTTATCATATTAAAATAATTCAATTTATAAAGATGAAATAATTATACATAGTTATCTTTAAATATTTAACAATTACAGCAATCCATTTCACAAGTGAATTTGTCAATCAGTTCGAGATTTATGATGAGGGCTTGTTTAAGGACCCGTCAATGTACACCTGCGTCAGACATGCTTCTGTAGCGTCTCGTATGCGTCGTATCATAAACATAACATTTTTAGGTCACTGTGTCAAGTTAAATATAGTTTAATACTTAGAACACATCTTGAGATCTCTTAGTTCGGATTTGCGCTCCAAGTGTTTTGAACGCAAGAACGTGACGCATGTTTGTGTTGCTGCTGCTGAAGGTTGTTTTCTTCACTGCATAAACTGTGCATTGCTCACACAGCTGAAGTTTCACTTACTGCCCTCTGGAGTAAACAGGTGGTACTACAAGCTTGCATTTCTCAGGAATCTTCCGTATATGGGGCCATTGCGATTAATTGCGTTATTTTTTATCAAATGAATCGCACTAAATTAACGCGTTAAATCGACAGCCCTAGTCTGAATGTTTGCAAAAAGTATGTTTTTGCTCAGCTGTTTCAAAACACTTTTTGCTCTGAGCAAAGAACAAAGAAGGACTTTGCCATGAGTGTGGTGGGGGCCTTTAAGCTGCTGTTTTAGTTACAAAAAATGTAGCTATTCATATAGTAATGCTATGAACAGATTAGGTAGAAATGGCCCCTTAAGGTAACAGTGTTGTTGTGCCAAAATCAAACTCCCCACCTGATTAGTACTTCTCACTACCTGAGTGGTTCTCATCCCTAAAGTCCACATCTAACTCTAACCATAGTAGGGAGTCATTGGTCCCTATCCTTAAAGCCCATGCCTACACCTACCCCTAAGCATAAGGATACTAGGGAGTAGGAAATCAGCACGACAACGCCACATTTTCACTTTTCACCGCACATGTACAAACTTAATCTGAATTTAATCTTTACACACACACACACACAGTAGCATGTTTCATGCCTTGAACAAAAGTTTTGTTTATGCATTGACTTTTGTTCCATCTATGAGTGGTCTTGTAAATTTTCACTGATGAAATGTAAATACAAAAACAATTTCTGAATCTTTCATTTAATTCGTTTTTCTTTGTTTCCAAGAGAACAACATAATATCAAGTGGATGGCATTGAGCTGTTTTCTGTGGTTATAGTGAATTATATGGGCCGCTCCAGCTTTGTTAGTGGTTTGTCATGTTAACAGACTTAGATACTACATATTCTTGAGTGCACTGTATACTCATAACTTGTCTGGCAGAAATACAAGCGTCCAGTCTCCACTAAGTTTTATTGGCAAGTTACGACTGTTAACCAAACCATGAAATGACCATTGTGGAGAAGAAAGGGAAAACAAAGGTTTCTTATTTTCAACACAAGAGCCCTACACTGTATTAGCTAATAAATGTCAGTGCAGACCACTGATTTTATAAATATACTGAGAAGCATTTGTGCAATATCAGCCACAATATCCAAATTAATGGTGGCTCAGCGGTTGAGGCTTGGGTTACTGACCAGAAGGTTGGGGGTTCGAGCCCTAGCACTACCAAGATGCCACTGTTGGGCTCCAGGTGTGCTGTATTATGGCTGACTCTGCACTCTGACCCCAGCTTAGCTGGGATATGTGAAAAAAATAACTTTCACTGTATGTATGCAAAAGTGTATGTATAATGTGTGACCAAAAGAACTAAAGGCTTCTATGAGTGTGTAATGTAAAAATAGATACTTCAATATTTATTCTTAATTATTTGTATTTCATTGGAATATCCACCAATGCATCGGCATTATAGAATCAAATTCTACCTAAAGTTTCTAAAATGCATTTCCTGAGAAATTGTCTTTGTTCCACACCTTCAGTTCCTCATTCAGAAGCTGATATCCTTTCAGAGCTTAAACAAAGAGAGCAGTCAAATCCTTGTAATACAAAATACATTCTTTAATCTGAGTAAATCAATGTAAATACACATTGAGGCAGAAATATCAAATAAAAAAAAAACACATGAGCTTTATAAGAAATATGATTTGAAAATAATTTAATAGTAATAGTTCTGCATGGCTATTTTCATATCTGTGGTGTAAACATATAGAGACTGACTACATGGATCTCACACTAGAATATAAAAAAGTACGTCGGAAGTAAAATAAAAAAAAAAAACGTGTTTTAAGCCTTTATGGAACTTTATTCATGAGTTCCTTTCTCATCAATATATACATGATATACAACTGCATTTAAATACATTTTGAAATCTTAGCATGTTATTTACAATATAAAAGCTTATCAGTTTTTATGAATATTTTGTATTTTAGCTAAATTGTATTGTGGATCTTGGAAAAATACTAATACTTAACACACAAAACAGTATGGTCAATGAATATGATTCATAAAATCATAATTAAAAAAGCACATTATAATATCTGAACATTCACTGAACACCGCTCTCATTGTAAACAACTTCCCTTGATAATCAGAATCGATTTAGTATTTCTGACTAAATAAATCTGATAGAAACTATTGCGAAATGAATAAATTCAAACAAATGATCATATTTCCCAGGCAAGTGTTTTTACTATTACATAAAAAAAAAATTGTTTGGTTGCCATGTACATATTATCTTTCTCATACTTTGTACAATCATACTCAAAGTGCACTTTCAGAGGGTTAGATGTCTGGTATTTAGGACAAGGGCTTTGCTTTATGTTCACCTACGTGGACTAAGTACACTAACGTTTCGCCAGCAACAGCGACGACAAAGGTAACTTTATACACTGCTTGTAAAACCCATTACATTACGTGCTCTTCTAGAGATTGGCACTTTCCGGGGTTGACTCTAAAAATATGGATTTGGTTAGTCTTATCTTGATGGCCAATAGCAGAGCTTCACCCCTCCATTTAAAGCCCGTCTTTGCCTTCCCCCAGTCTGGGATAATGTACATGACTCTGAGAATCCAATAAAACTATTTTTCTAATGTTTATATCTATCATTAAGGGGCAAATTCGCTAAACAGTAGCACAAACTACTTTTGCGGAACGTTTTTGTATCTTATTCACTAACCATCCACAATTCAGCATAATCAGGTTTTAAATGGGCTGGAAAACAACTGCGCCAATGAAGTGCATACACGCCTCTTTTCTATGTACATTAGATTTATTATACTGTAGATCGTGCCTTATTCACAAACGTCAGCACTATTTGGCTGGTGCAGTTAATGTTGCGCTATTGTCATGGAAAGGATTTTTATTTTAAGGCCCATTTGTGAAATTGGACCATGCAAACTGATCTGATTTGCCTTAATTACTTGTACTGAATTAGGTGCTAAAAATGCATGTGCAAATAAATGACGAAATCAGAGGACTATGATCAGGGCTGGACTGGTCATATGGCATACTGGGCATCTTTCCAGTGGGCCGACGCACTTTGGGGCCAATCAGGGGCAGACTGGCTATTTGGAGAACCAAGCAGGCCGGTGTGCTGGCCGAATGGGCTGCGATAAGCTAAAATGATCCGCCGTGTTATTGGGCCAGTTGCCGAATATGTAAAATCCTTGGCCAATCATCCCCACCCCCACTCGACAACTTTTGGGCCAGTTTCTAGGTAAAGTCCCAGGCTGATTTCTCTTCCCAGTCCAGCCCTGAATAAGATACCACAGTATGTTGAAATAATAGAAGCGAGACATTAGTGATAAATATGGCTTTCAAATCATTACACCTAGGTACTGTGAAACATGTGCAGCAAACATTTTTAAAAAGAGGCCAGGAGAGCTACCCCAATGGCTGTGTTTGAGCATACATTGCATTGGTTCATTCCCATCCCAAACCCACCCAGTTCTGGTACACATTCATCTGTATATCATCGTTTCTCCATATATCACAGCTGAGTAAGTCATAGAAAGAGGAGTTCTTGCCAGCAGGACTCACGGACCCCAAGCTGCAGCTTATTTGCAGGGGTCCGCCGTCTCAGATCCTCTGGCAGACGTGAAGTCTGGACCTGGAGAAGGAGGTGGCATCCTTCCACACCTTGCAGGCAAGTCCCTTGGCACAGTCACAGCGTTGGAAAATCTCCAGATTGTGCAAACCTTTCTTGCGTTGTTTTGTGCACACTTCACCCTGTTGCAGCACTGGCTTGCAGATCTTTGTCCAGAAGTGACGAGCGCAGCAGTAGCCCTCCGAGCAGTCGGAAGAACGCAGGCAAGGGTCGCCCTCGTGACCTGTACATGAAAAGAGATGGCTCAATGAAATATAACCATGATGGAGATGGTATATTTTTTTGTGTTAAAGGAATGGTTCACCCAAAACATTCCGTTCATTTACAAAAAAATTTAATAAAAGATTAGTGGAAGATTATTATCAACGACTTAAATTTTGCCTTATTCCTCACACAGTTTTGGAACGATATTCGCAATTAGTCTTGGGTAAGCAACTCAAAAAAGCAATCCATTTCAAATGACAAATTACTTCTCTAAAATTGTTCTCAGATTACTTTAGCAATTACTTACTTGAAAAAGTAATCACATTACTGATTACTTAAGCTACTAAGAAATTTTAAGATGAAATTTTATTGATGGATATAAAACAGAAAGGTCCACCACCACCAGTTGAGTCCCGTCCTGCACGGGGGTAGGCTCCTCGCCCCTGCCTCCTATCTCCAGCAGGGGCGAGGATAGGGGCGTGTACAACTTCTTCGGACCATCAGATGGGACAGGACTCAACTGGTGGTGGTGGGGTGGTGGAGGTTGCCGTGTTAGCACACTGAAACAGCAATGTGATAGATTGTGTACAGAATTATAAAGCAATGGCTTACATGTGATTGGCTGGGAATTACCCCGCTAATGGTGCAATGATGTACAGCTGTACTTGAATTAATTGAAAGTCAGTAACTGTAATCTGATTATAAGAATTTAAAATGTAATGCATTACACTACTTTTGCCAAAATACACAAAAAAATAGTTTATTTTTAAGCTTTACGAATTTCGATCTCAGAACAAATATATATTTTATTTTATTTTGTTAAAAATTACTTAAATTCAATTTGATAAAAAAATGTTATCAAATTGAAATGTGTAAATCTTAATTAATTTTTTTGTGTGTAGATTACAGTACCTAAATTATTTGTAATCAAGTTACACCAAACATGTTTCACAATTTATTTAAAATAAAAGAGTAATTAAGTAAATCGCATTTCTATTCAACAATGTAAAAATTAGGAAAACATTTCTAAAATGCAGAAAAACTATCCAAAAAACTGCGAAACTGTATCTACAAACACATAGGTTTATGAGTTCCTAAAGCAACTGTTTTTGTAATATAGGGACAAATAGCCACTTATATGGGGTAGTTTATTCTTCCTTCACGGCTGTTGGCAGGGTCCATATCTGTATGTATTATCTATGTTAAGATGGTGTTACATAAAATTACATCTTACGTTGCACTGTGAGTGTCGAGCACTGCCCCAAACAGTAAATGTTATTTCACTAGCAATGGCACTATATGTTGTCAATTGAGGTCAATTTTAAATAAAAATTGCATGTACATGAAAACACTGTTTTGACTTTCTTACAAGGCTAAAGCATTTTCTGTACTCCATCAGACTGCACTTTCAATTGCATTAAGCCCTGTATATAGACCCAGTGCTGCAGCGCCTACTTTGAACAAATCATTTCCTGAAATATTTAGTCATTCAACCCATTTGAACAGAACTTGATATGCTTGGCCAATGGTTTATTTCACTCTTCAAAGGGATAATTAGTGTAGCAAATATTTATTATATGTACTGTGTGTTACTTAGTCAAGCATGATTTTGTTTTGTGAAACAATTGAGCATGAAGGCTTTGCCTGCCAAAGGCTATTTAACGCAGAAAGTGGGCTTCCTGGAACAAAACCACAGTTTCCTGTTTGGTTTCCCCAATGCAAACTCTGATCACCAGTGTCCATTTAAGAGAGGACACCAGCAGACTGTAATCTCTCATGTGGACATGTGGTTGAATTACATCACAGATTATTGTTTTGTGGGTTATTTTCACAAAGGCCATAATCCAATTTTTTAGTACATTTGTGATTGATTTAAAAATGTTTAATAATACTTCCAATGAGGATGTGTATTCCGGTCACTTTGGTGGATAAATTAACTGACTACTATGGGGTAGGAAATGAGGTTATTTTAAGTTCCATTTGCACAATTGTTTTAATAGTTGGTAAATGTAGACATTGCCAGGTGTAAAAATAAAATATTTAACAGAATCAGACTGCTAGCAACTACCAGAAATACCCTCGTAACAAATCTCAGAAATAAAAAACCAAGGTTCAATTTTGGCATGTTTGCCTGTAGTTGTTACTGGACTTAGATTGGAGAGCAATGTTTTAAAGTTAAAAAAAAAAAAAAGTCAAGGCTTGACTACTTGTACATCCATTGTGTACTTAGAATAATTTGTCTGTTATTCAGTACTTAAAATGTAAAGCCTGATATCATGAACAGTACGTGATCATGGCAACGAGTGCTGTATTAAAAGTTTTTCCGCAGTTTCCCAGTGAAATGTACAGCAGGGGGCGCCAAAAGCGAGTGCAATTGTGTCGTAATCACACAAGATTTTTAAGGTGTATATTAGATGGAGGTTTTAAAGAGTAAAACTTACCACCCTAACCTGAAACTTGAACCTATATCTATCCAATAGTGTCCTAAAAGCAAATGAGGGGTCAACAAAACAGACATCCTTACCCTAAACCAACAGCTAAACCGAACCGAAAGTGTGGAAAATGTAAATAGTGACATGAAAAGCAATTTTCTGAAGCAACACATCTTTTTCACTTTTGTTTCATGCATCAGCTTGCATGTTTGGTTGGGCTCAAAGCATGGACTGCCGAGTCCAGTCTAACACTCTATTAGAGGAGCTACTGAGGAAGCGAATTACATTGAAATAAGTGAGCAAATGTTGGTGGGTCTGTAATACAAGCATTAAAATGTATTGTTTCGATAAAAGTGTTTCGATATAACATAGCAGTTTGTGAGTAATTGTGCGAGAAAAAAAAGTGTTTAGAAATTTACAATCAGCCATTGGTGTGAAAGTGAATAAAACGCACTGTTGTTGTAGCGCCTCTAGTGGTCATTTCACCAGGAAACTGTAGTGAAATGTAGAGCGTGGCACTTAAAAGTCAGTTTGCAAAAATTCCGTTATAGTTCATTCAATGTTACTAGGTTGATTAAATCACAAAGAATCCACACATTATTCTAAATGAGTCAACACAGCATTTTGTGTCTGTCTAAATGAATGTTTTGTAGTTTAATTTATGTATAAGTGTGATTGTACTGTAAGCATATGTGTTACTAAGGCATGATTATATAGGTGTGGGAACAGCAATGCATTGTGCTTCATCCCACAAAATCCTTGCGCTGTGGTTAAATCTTCAAGATACATGAGCTGCATTTAATTACAGCCAAATTTGTGGCCCGCCATCCATCTGAATAACCGTAGCCAGAGAATCAACTCATTGCAAACAGTTGAGCACAAATAGGAGATGCTCTTTCCAATCTTGCATAGCTTTAAATGGTCGTATCATGCATTTTCCTTATTTTTGATTACTTTTTATTTCTCACTGATCACTTTCCACATGCTGTATAATGTTGGTAAAGTTGTATGTTTTATTTAAAATTTATGACAATTTTCCTCCCTTTAGGCTCTTTTATCTAATTGATTCTTTATAATATGACCCCTTTATATTAAAAAAAATATATATATATATATATATATATATATATATATTTTGTGCATCCTGATTCTTAAGTAGTTCCTCACCTTTAAGAGAGATCTTGGCTTGAGCTTTCCCATTCCTCCTCCAGCCTTTGTCTTTGATAGAAAGCTTGTTATGCTCCTCCAAAGGTGATTTATGTGAGGTCAATACACTCTCTGTGATGGGGATGCATATATCTAAAGAAAAACAGAGGAATCCAACTTAAATGACTGAAGTTCAGGCATGAAACTCTACATGTTGAACCTGTTATCTGTAAGGCAATTGCTTCGCTCACATGTGAAGTGTTACACCATTTGGCTCACATGGTGTAAGCTGATAGGTCATTTGACATGTAATCGGGGAGCCAATTGATTTGCCTTCTCCCTCTTTGTCTGACATTTACATTTCTCAGTTTTGCAGGTAAGCCGGTTTAACTGCAGCGTTCTGCAAGAGGTTTTTTTTCTTCCCTGAAACCCTCCTCCTCCCCAGCTATGTCTAGATATGCTACATGGGGATTGTATTTATGTGTAGTTGTGCAGCAGCATGTCGTACATGCTTAGCGCAGTATGTCTGTGTATGTTCTAGTTGTAGCAAGTCTTGTACTTGATCTGCAGCAGCAGCAGCAGCAGCATAGCGTATACAGTTCGCCAAGACCACAATCCTATCAATATGTCATACCCACATTAACATGCTAAATCTTTCTAAGAGTTGTCATGATTGCATTTTTCAGTTGAAGTTAGCCTGAAGACATTCATTGTAATACAACAAGAAACAGTTATACAATTACGCACAGTTGCTGCAGCGGTTGCCAGGGCAGCACATGGCGTCTCTGTGGCAACGCTTCTTTCTCCTGCGGCAGGTGATACAGTGAGATTGGGCATGTTGTGGACTTTGACAGTAACTGCCCACCATGCACTCTTGATCCTTGCTGCATGGGTATCCCTGTGAAGAAAATGGAAAAGACAGCTTAGATCCAGTCCTTTTCCACCAAGTCTTGTGTTCAACACTGACTATCAACATAAACATGCACTGAAAAAATGCTTCAGTCTATTTTGAAGATTTCCACATTGCCATTGCCATTATCTCATAATAATGTTCATTTTACAAAATCAGCCTGAATGCTAAGCATTTAATCAAACTTAATGATGAGTATGATCTATAAAACAATGTTTTAATACAATACAGTTTGGTAAATGCCAAGTAACTGTACAGTACTTGCCTTGGCATTAATTAACTCATTTTAGACTCTGGCGAAGTGAAGCATATTTAAATAAATCTAATGTAAATTATTTTCTTATAGGCAGATGCTATTTGCACCCTGGTGCAAATAATGGTAAATACTAATTGCACCCTGGTGCACATAGTGTCAGATGATATCTGCACCCTGGTGCAAATAATGATATATGCTATTTAAACCCCAGTGCAAATAGTGGCAGATGCTATTTGCACCCCAATCCTGGTGCAAATAATGACAGATTCTAATTGCACCCTGGTGCACATAGTGTCAGATGCTATTTGCACCCATATTTAAATACTATCATACAGTAATAGCATCACTGCAGTGTGTCTATTGTGTTTATTTAGAGTCCCACAGACAGACTACATTAGCCCCTACCCATAAACCTAACCTTAAACTTACCTTAGAAAAAATAACCTTGGTTTTACTACAGTAACCATGGTTTCACGTGGGAACAAGTGCGATCAACAGAACCAAAGCCTTCTATGCACTCCTCAATATTCAACGTGAGCAAATCACTGTGATGAAATCAACATTTATATTAATTTAGATCTATTATTTTAAATGGTATTAAAGGAAACATTATGAGTGGAAACAGGTAATCAAATGGGAAAAAGAGTGGGACAAAACGTGGATTCGAACCGCGGTCGCAAGGACAACAGTACACATTCACACCCCATCTTTACACCTCACGCCACTGTAGCGGCATCTGTTGGTTAGTTTGCCATCAGGCTATTAGGGTGCTTACTATTGCTTGGACTCATTTCATTGAATGTGTGTCATAGAGGGTTATTAATTGAGAATTATTCTTGTTAGTTCCTTGAACAACCAAGCAGTTAATATTTTAGAAATTACTTATATTCAGTGTAACACTATAGAGAAAAACAGTAAGAAGAGCTAGGAGTAAATCTGATTATCACAACTCTAAAACACCAGATATGTAAGCGCAGCGTAGTTCTAGCGGGAAGACTAGCAGCAGTACATCATTGCACCATTAGCAGGGTAATTCCCAGCCAATCACATGTAAGCAATTGCTTTATAAGTCTGCTCACAATCTATCACATTGCTGTTTCAGTGTGCTAACACGGCAACCTCCACCACCCCACCACCACCAGTTGAGGCCCGTCCTGCATGGGGGTAGGCTCCTCGCCCCTGACTCCTATCTCCGGCAGGATATTATGTTTTCGAGTACAACTTCCTCGGACCACCAGACAGGGCTAACGCCAAAGAGAGAGACATTACTTTTCTGTTTTATATCCATCTAATAAATGTCATCTTAAATTTCACTCAAGACTTCCTGATAGAAATGTAATCCATCACTCATCTGTCTGTTGCCAAACGAAGTTCCAAATGTAAGTTCAAGAGAAACTCGTTCATCTAGGCCTGCCAATCATATCCCAATTAGCAGCTGTTTCCCTCACACCAGTGATGCTTCTTCCATTTTTATTTTTCAAAATGCCTTCAAAATAACAATTATTATTTCAGAATTGTCTTTCTAATTTTTGTTTTAGTCAGATAGTTCAGGAGGCATCTCAGAGCCCAAACCCCATTGAATGCTCGAGCCCCTCTGTTATGGGCCAAACCCATTTGCCTTGTGCTCCAGGACTACATGAACCAGTGAACTTGTGAAACATATTTTTATGTGACAGCTAAACTCTGGATAACATTACATGCAAATTACCAATTTAATTAAAAGCATCCTGCATTTTCCTTGATATACTTTTTCTTAATAGTAAAAATTTTGCATTCTGCTCAGAAGATGCTGAACACATTTTCAGACTTTTAAAATAACATTTGTTTTTGCTGTCCTTGACAATGAGACAATGATAGCTGACTGGCAAAACCCCTTTAAACAATACAAATTATTGCCAGTTGCACACAAATGAACTTCATCAAGATTATATGTTGATGTATAGCTGAACTACTTGAAAAAGGGTCCACATAATTTTGGCAAATACTGTAGTTTCTTAAACAGATAAATCGGTAATGATGCCCCAGTTCAAGCCTGATTTCAATGTTTTGCAAAACCTATGTGAGGCAATAAGGGATATTTGTTAATCCAAAAACTCTGGAGGACTATTGTTATGTCTGTCACTTTGAATGCACACATTTTTCATAACTGTTGCCTACTGCACAAAGATTACATTCCAAGTCAAGTCAAGTCAAGTGGTTTTTATTGTCGTTTCAACCATATACAGTTAGTACAGTACACAGCAAAACGAGACAACGTTCCTCCAGGACCATGGTGCTACATAAAAACAACAAAGGACCAACACAGGACCACATGAGACAACACAACGAAATAAAATACCTATATAAAAAACCTATATATACCTATATAAAGTGCACGTGCAAACATGTGCAAAAAGTACAGGACAGTACAACAAATTTCTGACAATGAACAGGACAATAGACAGTGAAGCGCCGACCAGTACTCAGTAGTGCAAAAAGATGACAGTTTCTAAAAATGTAATACTATGAGATAGTGTTCTATGCACTAGTGTTCCAGTCTCAAGTTGATCCATTGAAGATCATGTCAAATGGAAGTCCTGAATAAATTACAAGTATTTGTACACCCTTGTGATGTCATTAGCCCCAAACAATTGTAATAGAACAGCCATGGTCACAGGATTTTCTAGGATATCTAGACCAGAAGCTCATCTTTCCGCCTGAGATAATTACAACTAATCTCAGGCCGGACCTGATCTTGTGGTCAACCTCGCAAAAGTCTCTGTTCATCGTGGAACTAACTGCAGTTGGTGAAGCGTATGAACGTAAAAGGCTGAAGTACTCAGACCTAGCAGCCGAGGCCGTACAACGGGACTGGCGAACCCAGTTGTTCCCCGTAGAGGTTGGTTGCAGAAGTTTTGTGGCTACATCAACAACTAGGCTGCTGAAGGGGTTGGGAGTGAGAGGATGGGCCTTCCGACATGCCGTCAGGTCGCTGTCAGAAGCTGCTGAGCAAAGCAGCAACTGGCTGTGGCTAAAACGATAGGATACCAAAGAGGGGTAAAAGCAGAGGGGGGCGCAGTTGAGCCCTTTGGAGGTGTCGTGGGCTTATCAAAGAAACACCAAGGAAGGAGGGTGCCCACTTGACGACCCCAATGAAATTAGTACCCCTACCCCCCACCCAAGATATCAAGAAAATGCTCAACTACATACACAAACGTTACAATATCCAACAATACCCACTCAGTGATCTGGGACCCACAGCAGGACCTTTGCAGAAGTGAAGATGCTTTCTTTAGTACCAGTTCAAGTGTATTTTAATCTGAAGGAGCAATCAGAACATAGGCTATAGCAGCTTGAATCTTTCAAGACTTTTTACCAAAACTCGGCACGGTGCAGAAAAGCAACAGTCCTGGATGGAAATGTACATTGGAGACACATAATTGATTCTAAAAGTTATCTCACCTCAACCAATTGCTTCTCTAGATGGCTTGTAAATCTTCCCTCCAGATATTGAGACATTAAAGACAAACTAAGCAATGTCTTCATATTGTTCTGTAGTGGTTAAAGCTCATTAACAGGGTTTCCACTCTTTTCAAGGCTACATTTCCCAGTATATTTTATGTGCCCAACAAGTGAAATATTTAAGCAAAAACACATGTCAATTTAAATCAAGCTTTTATGTAGGAGTTTCGTGTGTTTTTGACGATAGTTTCTCACATCCAGAAAGGCAGTTTGCTACATGTGATTATTGTTATTGTTAATTAGTGTGATTATTAATGTGATTTAATTCAATAAATACATAGTCTGTATGTGCTGCACACTTCAGAGTGCTCTGCTCTCTGTCATCTCACACACACAAGAGCGCTCATGATGAGGTGTTTTCAGTGTACAAAAGCCCTGCTTCACACATTCATTTTGAAGCACGCATCACTTGCAGGTTATATATTTATTTAGTTAAATCACATACTTCTGCAGTTTATTTATCACACTAGGACATATCACTATTTTAATTTGATTAATTGTGCATTCAAACATACATTTCCATCCAAATATGTCATTTTCCACAACTTTTTGCGTTTTACAGATAATTCCATTTTTTTGACTAGATTCCGTGATTCTGTCCTTGTTCTCCGCATGCAACATATGGAAACTCCCGAGGTATTAAGGCAGAATCACCATGCTACCAACCCAGGGTGTGAAAGAATTTTCAAAAAGTCTGGCCATCATCATTGTCTAAATAACTCAAATTTAAAAGTTGTACGTTTATAATTCAAATGTTCTTTTTAAACTAATCTTATTTAGTACTATATCGATACTTAATCTGTTTAGTCAGAGTGAAGCAGAGATGAGAGCAGATGAGCAGAGAATGTATGTGACACGGATTAGTTCACTATAATATTTTTCAGGATAAATAATTGTTTTCCAGGACATATGTGTCAAGTGGGAACCCTGATTAACATTGAAACCTTATGACAAAATCTACATTTTATCAGCAGAATTCAATGTCGGGAAGCAAATGGCGTGACAAATGTACAGTAAATGTATCAGAATACCCCCCAACATAAACCATGATTATTTTTCATGCAGCTAATATGTCAGTTGTAATGTAATTTCATTATAAGACATTTCAGTGTTTTTTTTCTTCTGAAATGACTGGTGTTTCTGGCTCAGTTGATAGAGTGGATCGGCTACTAATTGCAGGATTGGTGGTTCGAATCCCGGCCCACACGACTCCACATGCCGAAGTGTCCTTGGGCAAGACACTGAACCCCAAGTTGCTCCCAATGGCAGGCTAGCGCCTTGCATGTGTATGAATGGTGTGTGAATGGGTGAATGAGTCACAGTGTAAAGTGCTTTGAATACTGTAAAGGTTAAAAATGTGCTATATCAGTGCAGACCATTTACCATTATTTTTGTTTTCTTTTTTCTTTAGAAGTTAAACTTTTTAAAAGTGAACAAAAAAATGACCGAGCCTTTGACAATGCTTGTTTAAATGCTATCACAATCACAATAACAGAAACCAGCTAATGAAGATTTACTGAGAGAAACAGGTTGCAAGCCTCAGTTGAGCGCCAAATGCAAAGCACGTGTTCTGACCAGGAGAGAATTATATCTAAATATCTAATAGCACTCAATAAAAATATTCTCAAATTCTCAAATTCATGTGTTTTGTAGATTGACAGAGTTTAAAGCAATCTTCCATTCTTGTGCACAAAACAGAGAGTTCGAAACATTGAAAACACATGATGAAACCGCGCCAAACCACCAATGATACTCGCAAGAGGAATAAGGAACAAATGAAGCCCATAAAGATTTTAAATACTAAAAGTCACTGACCTCAAAATTCAGTGCTCATTCACTACATAATTAGAAAGTTTGTGCATAAATTTATCGTGCAAAACAGTTCTGTACAGATTTCCAATAGGTGTCATTGCCTATTAGGGACAGATAGTAAAACATGGCTTCACAAATAAATGGTTCATTCATCACAGGAATTAATTTAGCCCTATATTGTTCAGCTAGTGAGTCTAAACAGTACTCATTATCCTGGAAAAAATGTGGATATATTGTACTGAAATTAAACTATCCTCATCCTTATTTATTCAAGGCATTTCCCTTCGGAAAAAGAGAGACAGCAATGCATTTAAATTGAGATGATAATTACATGATAAGGTTGTGAAATAGGTTATAGAATTTTAAAAGTGTGGAACTGTTGAGGTAAACATAAAGTTACGATGAAATTCAATATACATATGTAAACCAATGTTTGATTCTAAAGCTTAAAGTGTCGCCCGCATGTCCTGCCCTTCTCCACAGCATCGCCTAAACCACAAGCTAAAGAAGACACTAAACCATGTCTGCACATAATCTGGCGACATCATCACATCAGGATTTTACTGTAATGACCCAGTCAGGGTTTTGATACTACTCAATGCTCCTCATCCCTCACTGATTTCACAGTCTGCTTTTATTCCTCCCATACGTTCATGTGTGAGATAAGTAGCGAGATAATAAACTACGGGACAGACAGCAATGAGGGAAGCCCACTGGCCCCTGTGTCACTGCTCTCATGCTAGTAAATAAATGAGTAGCCTCGTCCTTTTAGGGATTTATATCAGGTAATACCAAAACAACGTCAAATCTTATCTTGTTAGTAGCAACAGATAAGCATGTGATACTTCCGCTATATGGATCGCAGGCAGATTTCTAAACCTTTATCTGCTGGCTTTGAGCCTGGCAAGGCTTACTTATTTTAAACTTGTTTATAGTAGATATTGGACAACCCATCTTACCATTGTTGGGGATGCTACTTTGAATCTGTCCTAAAATGCAGTTAAACTACAGTCAAGCTACTCTTTAGAAAGCTATTCAGAAACACCACAAAATTCTAACAAAAAGTAAGTACATTGAAGCTACAGCATTTAAAGACAATATAAGACAATATATCTGACTGCATATGTGTGTGTGTGATATATGTATATATATATATATATATATATATATATATATATATATATATATATATATATATATATATATATACACAAATGAGCTGTCAATCGATTTTTTATTTAATTAATTACATGGTGTCCCAATTAATTAATCTCGATTAATCGCCTTTAATCGCATATACATATAACAATAATTCAATATATAATGATGAATCATTAAAAAAAATATATACTGTATATAAATAAAAAATATTCAGATAATTAAAATGCATTTCATTCCTGTGGCAGAAGAGTTCATCATTAATAAGACAAAACAAAAAACTGTTTTAGAATACAATGTATTGTTTACTACCATATTATTGATCATAAGTCAATCATTGTCACACAGTTCACAGCAATCCATTACACAAGTGAATTTGTCAATCAGTTGGAGATTTATGATGAGGGCTTGTTTAAGGACTTTCAATTTACACCTGCGTCAGACATGCTTCTGTAGCGTCTCGGGTACGTTGCATCAGAAACATAAAATGTTTAGGTCACTGTGTCAAGTTAAATATAGTTTAATACTTAGAACACATCTTGAGATCTCTTAGTTTGGATTTGCGCTCCGACAAGTGTTTTGAACGCAAGAACGTAACGCATGTGTGTGTTCTTCTGTCTGCTGGATGGTTGTTTTCTTCACTGCATAAACTGTGCATTGCTCACACAGCTGAAATTTCACTTACTGCCCTCTGGAGTAAACAGGTGGCACTACAAGCTTGCATTTCTCAGGAATCTTCCTTATTATGGTCTGGGGGCATTGCAATTAATTGTGTTAATTTTTTAAACGCGTTATTTTTAATAAAATTAATCACAATGAATTAATGCGTTAAATCGACAGCCCTAATATATATATATATATACACACACTACCGGTTTTGAAACACTCATTCGTTATTCTTTATTTTTTTCTTCACATTTTAGAATAATAGTAAAGTCATCACAACTATGGAATAACATAAATGGAAATATGGGAATTATGTTGTGACTAAAAAAAAAATCAAATCTGTGTTATATTTTAGCATCTTCAAAGTAGTCCCCCTTTGCCTAGTAATTGCATACATGTACTCTTGATGTTTTCTCTACCAACTTCTTGAGGTATCACCCTGAGATGCTTTTTAAACAGTATTGAAGGAGTTCCCATCAATGTTGGGCACTTAGTAGCTGCTTTTCTTTATTATTTGGTCCAAGTCATCAATTTCCAAAAACTTTTTTATTTAAATAAAAAATATGAAATGTGTTTTTTAATTAAATAAATTAATATGTTGCACAATTATATTTTTGTCTACAAAACTAATTTCAAACATTTAAGCATTTGCCTCAGATCAAAAGATTTTTAAGATCATGAGAAACATTTCAGTCAAGTGTTTCAAAACTTTTGACTGGTAGCGTATGTATATAAAAATCTGCTCATTCAAACAATTCATGTAAGAGAACTGGTTAAAAAAATAAAAGCAATCATTTTAGTGAAGGACTCACTCGTTAATTTACTAAAATGAATATTTCACAAGAGAAAAACAGTACAGTTTAGGCTAGTGTATTTGATTTTTGCATCACTTGACTTGAACAAATTTTGTTGCGCTACACCGCTTTTCGTTGGACAAATAGCTTGTTAATGGAAAGCTACACTGTTTTTAAAAACCATAATTACCGTCAGACAAAAAATTTTTTGTTATGTTAAATGCTGTCAAGTTTAGTAGTGATGCTACTTTTAGTTACAACCCAGAACTACAAAAAAAATGTCTAAAAACATTTTTTTCAGATATGCTTTTCTTTATCTACACAACAGACTATGAAATTGTGAAAATGGTTTGCACACATAAATCTCATGTCTCACACATATGTTCCTCAAGGGCCCCAGGGCCCAGCTTAACTTGACCCTGCAAAAGCAGAGGTGACACCTGACACCATCAATGGTGTTGGTGAATTGAGTGGGTTTTCAACATTAAAATAAACTGTCACTGAACAAACAAACTTTATCCGGCCTTCAAGGGCACGGCCCTATCGATATCATATGGCACAGGAAAGTCAAGTCAAGTCTTTTGTATTTGTATATTGCTTTTAAACACACACCAAAGCAGCTTTACTGGAAATCATGCAAAAATAAATAAATAAATAAATTGTATTTGAGGGTTTATGTGTGTATTTTTTTCACAATCATGCTACCACAAAAGGAAAATGATGAAAAGTTTAATTCTGTCCTGCAAGCCTGTCACCTCATAGACAGGCTAAAAAATTAGCATTTTTAGTTAGCATTATAACTGTAGGCCTACTTAAAAGGCAAAGACACTAAACTGTACAGCCTTCATAGTTACAACTTATTATGAGTCAGATCTGGTAAATCCGACATTGCGGTGGCACTAATTTATGCCCATATTGCCACTTAGGAATGAAGTTAATCGTATGCTAACTATTTTAGCCTCAGAATTCTGGCACTGCTCCAGAGATGCAATATTATGCCTTTGTTGTGGTAAGGCACCCCATTGTGTGTTCTAGACTTCCCTTTTTTCTCATATGATGGAAATATTTTGTTTTAGTCTGGCTAGTGCTAAAAGGCTGCCACTGCCTGTTTTATTTCACTCTCTCAGCTTTTTAGCATTACTAAACAGTCACTTAACCTCACAGGGAGCACGAGAGGGGAACTCACCTCGTCTTTTTTACAAGCCAGACACAAACAATCCCCAACACCAGTTCTACTCGTTAACGGAACCTCAGTGTCAAAATTAAAAAAGAGGGAAAGTTAAAGTCCCAAGGCTGCACTACTGATGTGAAACAGCTCTTGTGTTTATGCAGAACACTAGTCCGTTAGCCCGCTAGTTGAGAGGTTAAAGTGGTTAATGTGTACTGTGAATGGCAATATCCTTCTTTTGGGTTGCCCATAATTGGAAACCAAACCATCATTGGCCACCATTGAACTTATACTCTACTCATCTAAAGAGAGTAAGCACCTTTAAAGTGCTTTTTTGTCCTTTTTGGAGCTTTATGGCAGTATAAATCTGTTTTCATTATATGGAACGTTTAGACAGTCTGCAAAACAATCTGCATAAAATCACCTTTGAATGCAAGTCACAGGTTTGGAACAAAATGGGAATGTTGATGCAGTAAATTATGAAAATAATTACATTTTGGGGGCAAACTGTTGCTTTAAAAGCACAGTTATGTAGGTTTATTGTGATTTGTGGGCATGTAAATCAAAACAGAAATACTGAAAGGACAACATCTGACATGAGTTTGATTGTGGTAGGCACATTTAGACACATTTAAATTAAGTTTTAACTACTAATATAACTCTGCTAATATGCAATGGCTATGGATCAGCTGTACTTAGCAAGGGCAAGAACACACTAGAGTTGGGGTACTCCGATGCATTTTTTCTCAGACTTGACTCAGACTCGAGCCTTTGGGACTCCAAAGTCCAGCCAATTCCATGGCATTTGATTTGTGATGCAATGAACAAAATAAAGAAATAAAAATATCAAAACATAAATAAATGGACACTCTGTTTGCAAGTAGTTGTAGCACCCACTGATGTCATAGGAGTAGCCAGAGTTTGTTTCATTGGTTGAGCAAACACACCTGCAGAGCCACACACTCAGTCAACCAATATGATTGAATGTTACTACGGAGACTGCTGTATAAAATTGGCTAAGATGTGGCTAACATGACAACACATAAAGACAGCCAATGTACTAGAAACTACAATGCCGTTTCTCAAGGCATGGGACCTGACAGCTGGTCAAATCGCACGTGGCGCTCGTGCAGCCAAGATGGTGCTCGCATAGTGGTTTCATCATGGTTAAAACATAATATCAAGAACTTCTTTGAGTCAAGTCACCCACATCACAGTTTTTGGTAGCATCACTGATTTTTCTTCTTAAATTAAATATCCTCTTTGTCCTTCTTGCTATTGTCTCTGGTATCGTTTGCATAGAGAAAAAAAATAGATTTAATAGATCAGAAAGTCGATTTGTGACACCAGCGCTGAAAAAGCTTGATGCAGCACAACAAATTGTGAAACAGATTACAGGTGTCTCGAGATGCATTCATAAATACTGAAAGTTAAAGTGTCCAAATAAAATTTGACCGTCCTGCTCAACAAATGGTAAAACAGTACGCAGGTGTCTTGATATGCATTTATAAATATTAAAGTTCTTTTAAACTTAACAGTAAGTTGTGGCACAACGATCAAAGATGTCCGTCCAGTGTGTGTTTACATGGCCTGGACGCACGTGTGCCCATAACTCGCCCTATAGACTACTTGAAAAACTGCCCCGAACCTGGCCCAAAGCCTGTAGGTTTGTCGGGTACCATCGGACTCAGATTGGGTTGAAGACCTTATATATATATATATATATGGGTTGAAGATTATCTATTTTATGTAGTACTTCCCTTCAAAAGCTACATTGCATAAAACATACTGTAATTTACACAAATCATTCTGTTCAAAAGTTTGCATCCCCTTGGTTCTTGTGTTGCCTTCATGAGCACCAATGAATGTTTGCACCTTTTGTAATAGTTGTGTATGTGTCCATCAATTGTCCTAAGTGTCAAAAGCTGGATGTTTATATCATTTAGCCACTGTTGGGAAGAACTCAAATGTGCAGATGATGCTGGGAAACCAAAGAAAGTACAGTATTTTTCTAAAGAAATGTGGGCAGCTTCACAGCTCAGGACAAAGCAGGGACTCATGAACAATTATTACACAAACATTCATTAATCATGGAGAAAGCAACACACCATATTAAAGAGTTTGCTCTCGTGCCAGTAGCTCTAAAGCTCATGTGAGTTTGTCTCATGATCGCACACAGGAGATCAACGGTCGGTGAAGAGTTTCACTTAATAATACATAATAAGGGATAAGAGAACAGTTTAGATAAATTGAATGGACAAATTGAAAATGAAACAGAAATACAATCATAACTCTGGTTGTAATGACGCAGCTTTTACTTTCTTTAATCTAAGTTTGAGTGGAGGGGAACAGCAACAAATAATGGACAGAACGCAATAAGAATTATGTTGAAGGACAGATTTGTCTTCTTACACCTAAAGCATTTCATACTGAAAACACATACTGACAATTGTGTTTTCTTAGTTGAGAAAGTTTCAATAGTCTTAAAATATTGAGGTTGAGTTTACGGTTACAATTGAATTCAGATTCATGAACAGATTCATTCAGACTCAGACTCGACTCGGACTCGGCCTGTTATGGACTCGGTCTTGAGTCCGACTCGGCCCATTTTGGACTCGGATTCGACTCGGTCTCGATTGTTTAAAGACTCGGACTTGACTCGGACTCGACTAAGGTGGACTCGAACCTAACACTAGAAAACACCAAACCGTATTCGGCTTGTCACCGTTAGGACGAATGTACAAAATTGGGTGGCTGTTTCTCTTGCCTGCCTAATTTACAACACTTGGGAGTACGCCAGTGCGGGAGATTTATTGGGAGCTTGTGTTATAATCTTCACCATATCCTTGAGATTTACAGAGTTTGAGGTCTTGAGAGGAAACATCCAGCAGCTGTGTAATGACATATAAAACTGTGAAGCATTCTTCAGACAGCTTGTCCAGATGGGAGAGAAAATATGTAAGAAATTGACTACAAGGAGTTCATAGTGAATTAGTAAATTAAATCCAGAACACTTGCCATCACTAACTCATTGAACCATATCCTCCCTCCATTCCAGACCATGTAAAAGACAATATTAATTACACAAATACATAACGTATTTTAACAAAGTTAAACCAAAGGCTTAACTTAAATTCACGAGTAGCTTGTGCAAAGTGTGAGTTTATTACAATAATTCTGTGGGGTTTTCAATGACTGTATTTTTTTAAGGCATTCTGGTATTAATCTCAAAGGAAAAGTTCACCCAAAAACTTTTAATCTTGTCATTGTTTACTCAATGAATCCATATTATTTAACATGATTACATGGGAAATGACATGTTGCTTCCAAAAGTTAATGTACCCTGAAATCAACCCCTTACTGCTGAATTAATAACAAGTGGAATCCTCCATAACTATTTCAACTGTGATTACCTTTTCCTCTAGCGCTACCTCAGATAATTGGGTTCTGGTAAGTAATTACCTTCACATAAACAACTTTTACTCCACTGATGGTTTAGTTTATGGTTGGGGTTTGGCTTTTGGAGTAGAGTTAATAAATATACTGTAGGCATTCTTGTTCACTGTATTACATCAAATTTAAGACTTAATCGCTGATATTTGTCCTCTCCGCAATAGTTCTCAAATCTCATTTAAAGTTGAGATTTTCAAACTTTCCACATCACAGTCTCTCGCATAACATGTGAGCAACATGTCTAAAAGAAACTGATCATCACCCTGTGAATTGGGTGACTGGAGTTTCAAAGTTATTCAGCCGAAATCGATCTATGCTCATCGAAATTATAAACACTGCCCCCAGTGGCCAAAGCTGAAATGTCCACAGTGTGGCACCTAAAGCAAGTTGTATTTTAACTGTAAAACTTTAACCCGAAACCTAACCATCAGTGAAGTAAAAATGTCATTTTAGAGTGAAAATGCAACCTCTGTATTGCGCTCACCATTGTTAATGTAAACTCAAGTACTTTCTGGTTTCCACGAGACCAGAACCCATGTCTCAAAAGCAGTTCACACTATCAGTCACGCCACAGGGAAAGGTGAACACATTTGAATTGATGCAAAAAATGCCTGATTGGGAAATGCACTTATCAATAATTCGGCTGAAGGTGGTCGATTTCAGGGTTCATGAACTTTCGGAAGCAGCTAGTTGATTAGCCATGTAAACATGTTGCTAAAAATTTTACCTTTGCATAGAACTCAAGCCTGTGATTTCACTTTCCACATTCTGCTTAAGAGCTACTTTTGTGTTTCAGGGAAGAAAGAAAGAATTACGGGGTTGGAATGCAACATGACCACATTGGAAGTCAGCGTGTTATTTCCGAGAGTTCCACTACACTAGGACCGGTAACATTATACCAACTATCGAGTGGAATCTCCATACCAGACCAGAAGTGGAGCCAGGAGTTTTTCAGAAGGGTGGCCAGGCAGGAGCAAGCGATCAGCCTGTGGTGGCCCAGAAATGTTCGGGCAGCATTTTTATATCGTCGGTGAATGGATACAATGATACCCGTGATGGAGAGGTTTGGCGACCTTGTTCAGACTTCGGTCCATAGTGGCCACGGCCACCCCTGACCACGCCCTAGCTTCACCACTGAACCAGACATTTTTGCATCAGCTCCATAGTGTTTACCTTCTCTTGTGGTATGACTGGAAGTGTGTTGTATCAACAGCATGGGAGACCCAGGTTCAGATGCTGTGTTGAAACCAGGAAGTAATAACGTTTGCATAACCAGTGATGAACGTGATTCGGTGGTTGCTTTTTCCCTGTAACGTTACATTTTTACTCCATGTTAATGGTTAGGATTAGATTAGAGGTTTGGGTTGGGGGGTACAATTTATAAAATATGCAATCATCTTCAATGTATTACAGCCTGCCCAGCTGAAAACAACTTGCTTCACGAATTGCTTTTAGCGCCCCTCAGTGGACACCTGGAAAATGGAACACACATGCCCATATGCCCAACAACACTTACCGCTTTGGCCACTAGGGGCAGTGTTTTAAATTTTGGTAAGCACAGACCAATTTTAGCTAAAGAAAACTCAACCTACTGTTTCTGATTTCACTATGAGATCAGTCTGTGAAATGACACGAGGGCAGTAGCAGTTTTAACCACCATGCAAAACAAGCAATTGCGTATGGCCCCGGATGTCAAACCGTTTGAGGGGTGACATGATGTTCTGGGTAAACGCGCAAATACACTGTTGTCAGCGCTCTTAGAGCAGTTGACGTTAGAGGTCCGCCGGGTTTGGGTCAGTTTTTCAAGTCGAACTTTGGGTTTGGGTTTGTAATTCATGAAAAAAAATATACAGGAGCTTGTTTCGCCCATGAGTTAGGAGCCGTTCACACCAAACACGTTTTTGCTTGCGTCTGCTCTGTTTTTCCATTGTCCAAGATGATACTCTGTACTGCAGCATAAAAAGGTCTGACCATTTACACAAAAAGAGAATATGAACAGAGCATTTAGCTATCTTCAACAAGCAGAATCATGTTTTTATGTTCCATCTACTGTTTAAGAGACTCGCTAATGTGGGTGTTAAAAATACACTTTTATCTTTCACATATTATCTTTTGTTAACCTCATAAAATGTTATAAACAAAACTTCCAGTTTCAGAAATACAAAGAACAGTGTATTTGTCTGCAACGACATCTGCAACTGGAAACTTCCAAATGAGACAACAAACTTGCTCTGCTAGCAATCTACCAAGTTGTTAGCAATCTACATTTGGATAAGCAACTAAATGGAGCATGACATTTAACTAATATTGGATTGTAGTGGTTTCCACATGTATGTCTGTGGTCTGATTGACCAGGCCACCTGGGTTTACGGACATGGCAAGGTTGAGAGCAATTGTTTAGATGAGGGTCTGGCAAGGAAGTCTGCATACTGGAGGTCTTCCCACTCCAATGAGGGAGTGAGATGGAGAAAAGCTCCTCTCCCATCACCTCCTCCTTGCATTGTCCTGCAATAAATTATGTCTGCTTTCAATCAAGGCAATGTCTGCATATTTATGGTCAATCTGAGAGACATAACCAAGACCAAAACTGAACCGAAGGAGAACCATTTGAAGTAACTGTATCCTGTGATTTACTCATGTTGCAAATTTATGCTGATACAATGAGTGTCCTAATTTAAATCCCTAGAAGCTTTGCGGTAATCCAGGATTTACCTGGCTAGAAATATGATATAAGCATCACTGATTTTTAAGACCATTGGCCATTGAACTGACCGCTAGCGATCCCTTTCATTTCTGAAAATTTGACTTGTGTCATCCACTAAGTACAAATGCCTTACTCAACTATACTAGAAATGTTTGAGCCCTGTAAAACTGATCGTAATTAAGCTACAGTACATAAACTATGGCATGAGATTATCTTTGGCACTTGATAGAAACCAAAGGTCAAAGGCATGTGATCATAATCTACAATGCAAATCAATCAGGGTCAAACCACACCATTATATTAAGTTTAAATGGGGAAACTCACAAAAGAAATTGTGACGAGGAGGAGGGTGTGGCCGGGCCGTGATGGTGCACAGCCGGCGCTGAATCAGCTGATCAGCGGGAGAGCGAGATAAAGGGGAGCCGGAGGCCCAGTTCGAGAAAGAGAGAGAAGCACGCGGCCGAGCTGCATGTGTGTCTGTGTTCGGTGATGTTTTATGTTGTTAAGTTCATTAAACCGTTCTGTTGACTGTTCAGCCAGTTCCCGCCTCCTCCTTGCCCGACCTTGAACTTACAGAAATATTGTGGAAAGAAGTTCTTCAGTGAAATATGAATGGTTCTGTGCCAATTAATTTGACATATAATTAAAAAAAGACAATTTTGTTCTGTCTTAGTCTTTAGAACATGACATATCCTTCTTGTGAAAACAAGTGTAGACCTGTAGCCATTACTTTTATATTGCCTTGAATAAGATTTCAAGATGTGGTTCACCCAAAAAATCGAAATATTCTGTCATTATTTACCCACCTTTTTATCCAGTTTTTCTAATCCCGTTTGACTGTCTTTCATTCATGGAAAAGAGGAAAAAAAGAAGTGATGTAGCTGGTAGATAAGTCTCAGTCACCATTCACAAATCAATACATCATTTTCTATAGAATGAAAGTGAATAGTGACTGAACATCAGCCTACATCTCCTTTTGTGTTCCACAGCAAAAGAAAATCATGCAAGTTTGGACCAACATGAAGGTGAGTGAATGATGACAGAGTTCTCATGTTTGGTGAACAATCCCGACTATATGCAACTGTGTCTCCACGTAATTCCCTTTCATCAACGTGATTTATCAAGTTTCAATGAGTTCCATTAAGTGACATATGATAAATATTTGCACAACTGTTTACATTGCAGTATTCATGTTACACTAGTTACTATAGTTCATTACTATTATAGTAAAAACAACAACAGTGTGTAATTACAAGTAGCTCCACAAAATAATTGCACAGTCAGTGGTTCATTTTACTCATTATGCACATAATAATGTAAATACATGTAATATGAGCACTAAAATGCCGAGTGAGACTGCTCTGAGAATCTGTACGTTAAATGTAATAATGGAAATAAGTGTTTCTTCTGGCACTTTTAGCACTGTGAACTTCTAGAAAGTAAAGCCTTTTTAATGTTTTTTTCATTCTCACTAATTTATTTGTATCATTATTAGGCTATTATGTATCCAAAAGTGCACCACAGGACATTTGTCAGGAGTCATGAAAATTCCCAGCACAGTGTAATATCCACCACATCTCAAATTCTGCATTGTGTTTGATAGAAATCTGTGGTAGAAATTGCATTTTTAATGTTTCTGAAATAAAATAGCTACAGTAATTTCATAACATAAATAAATAAATAATATTTTCATGCTTTTTGCAAATAATTTGACAAAATTACAGATTGATGATTGGAAATGATGCTCTAAAAATAGTATTTATCTAATATAAATTATATTAATATAAATACCCTAATATAAATTAAACAAATATTTTTTTAAATAACAAGCTTGCTCTT
>NC_068286.1:7303120-7380620 GCF_025860055.1 Xyrauchen texanus | reverse complement strand
AATTCAATATTGAAAAGTATAGAGTTCAATGTATTAAATCGTTTACTATTTTTTTAGATGTAATAATATTTTTTAATGTTTTAATTTTTGTGTTCAAAGTATTTTTATGCTTATTAGAGTATCCCATTGTTAGCTTAGCAACATGCTAACACCTTACTTTCATTCATTTTGGCCAAATTCTATGGCAGCATCACATTAGTCCTTTAAGGATCATTTAAATTAATATATAAAATATTGATATAATTTAAGTTTAGTTATAAAATTAAATTTTTTGCGTTAGATGTATTGTTAGCTTAGCAATATGCTAATGCATAACTTTATTGAAAACAGTGGTGTGCAGCTCACTGGGGCCCAGGGTGAGAGGGGAGCTAATGATGGCCGGCTAACGGGTGATGCAAAGGCAAATAGTGGCCCACCAGAGGGGGAAAAATGACAGAGAGCATCTCACTTGGTTTTGCTTGGTGTTGTTTCAGTTCCTCTGTTATTCCAGGAGTTCTAAATGAATTGAAATGTTTGTTTGCATCAGACTCTAGATGGCGGTCTGAATGTGATTCAGCTGGAGACTGCGGTGGGTGCTGCCATGAAGAGCTTCGACAACGTGCTGGGTATCAACGTGCCTCGCAGCCGCTTCCTGCCCGTCAAAACCACTTCTGACCTCCTATTGGTCATGTCCAACTTGTACAGTATGGATACAGGGTCTCTGACCATGAGCCCCAAGAGAGAATTTCCCACAACACCTCATGTCAAACTGGGCAGCTCCTTCACAAAGGTAAGCACTGAGTCAATCGGTTTATAGGATACTGTCTCTTTAAGGAATACATCCTTTCAGTGGTTAGCAGCTTTGAATGATTAAACCTTGTGTGCGTGTTCTATAGGTTCGGGACTTCCTAAAAAGGTTTGAGAGCATTCCTGACATGCTGGAATTGGATCACCTGACTGTATCGGGAGATGTTACCTTTGGAAAACAAGTCACTCTCAAGGTAAGAAAGTCCCGGAATTAAGATTTACAATAAGGATGCAATGATTATGGATTGAATAACCCAACATTGTTTATACAACAGGGTACTGTTATCATTATTGCTAATCATGGAGACAGAATTGATATCCCAGCTGGAGCGATGCTGGAGAACAAGATCGTTTCAGGAAACCTGCGCATTCTGGACCATTGAAGCCTTTACAACCAAACACAACTGTTACACAGCAATTCACCTGGACTGTTACTGGGCATATACTGTGTGTGTCTGTGTGTGTCTGTGTGTGTCTGTGTGTCTGTGTGTGTGTGTGTGTGTGTGTGTGTGTGTGTGTGTGTGTGTGTGTGTGTCAGATATACAGTATGAGTGTCACCTGAAATGCATATCCATATGATTACCATTAAGTATCCCATAAGAAAATATAGTTAAAGCCATTTAGACTATTAATTACTAGAAGGACTTCTGAAGCAAGACTGCTGCTGGTTTTGGTGCTGTTGTTATGCTAGCTTTGATGGTTTAACTGAAGATTAGGGATAAAAACCTCTGATTTCAGTTTGGGGTTTACGGATTAAACTGGGATAGTTCACACACAAATACAAATTCTCTCATTATTCTGTCACCCTTGTGTAATTCCAAACCTATTTGCTGTCATTTTCTCCCATGGAGTATAAAAGGAAAATCTTCATGCAGCTCTTTTGAAATACATAAACAGTTCAGTGATGTGTACACCTTCCTAAATTTTGGTCTGATCCTCACACAAAACTCGCTGATTCTTGAGATGAGGGACAAACGTTTTAAAAAATAAAAATAAATTTAACACTAATTTAAAATGGATATATTTGTAGACAAATGTCTCCGCATACGAAACATGTTAGCGAACAGGTTTTATAAAAATGCTAATTTATGTCAACTCCATCAGACATATTAAAAAAACATATAATTTTCATATCATTATGAGTTTAAAGTTTATTTTATGTATTGTTTGATACCTTACAGATCCCAACCTTTCATTTGATATTTAATCGGTTGCATTTTTAACACTTTGTTTGGCAGTTTAATATTGTGACATCTTGCTGAGGAGAGGTTAAGTTACATGTGCTTCCAAGTATAGTGCATGCATTTAATAAAAACATGTATAAGCAATAAATGCCCTGAGGACACACATTTCCTTTAGATTGAACTTTTTCAGTATTTTCATTTACATGAATTTCTTGATTTCTAACATAGAGATTTTTAGGACGTTTTGTCCCCCTATCTCAAGAATAAGTTAATTATCATATGGCATTAAAAGACTTGCAAAATAGCAAACAATTTATATAAGCTACTTCTATGGTGCTTTGTTGTCAATATGAACTGTTGCATGGAAAAGAGCAGTGTGAACATAATTCAAAACATCTTTAAATATTTTTGAGAGTTATGCATCAAATTGAATTGACATTTTTCAAAAAATATATTAATACAACTTTATATATTTCTAAACTGAACATGTAGTTTTTTTAACAATACACAATTCAACTGGATGGGACTGTGTTATGCATTTGTAATATAAACACATACACAGGGAAGAGGGAATGTCAACTTGCACTGTTATGTGAACTATTCCTTTAAGAGAATATACATATGGGGAAGGCTGTGCTGAATATCTGTAATTTCTTAAAGTGAAAAGTACAGTTTTCCTTTGAGATTCTGGTTTGGTTTTTGGTCTTATTTTATTCAACAATCAGGACTCCTAGTGAATTGAGTGAGTATAAAATTATAACATGTTTAAGGTGTTTTAATTTATTTAATTTCTTTGCAGAAGAAAGTTGCATAACATTAGGGAGTCATTTATAAGAACGTGTCATTTACTTAACAAATTAATCAAATCATTGCATAATGTAACACTGCATACATTTCAAAACATTTACTGAAAGTTCCTGAAAAACATTTACACAACTAACAATATCTTGATACCAGTCGTCAAGATTTAGGAAGACATTCATATACAGTCTCAACAGCTGATGTCCTCTAGTGGCTGTAAACGGGGGAAACTCGAAGCCTTTGTTAATCCAAATATAACTGCAGTCTGAACGGTTTCTGATCAAGAGATCAAAAGATACATTTTATAAGCATTAATATATCAATTAGCAAATCTCCAGACCCGTTATAAGCCTTTTTCACAGTAGCGCCATATTTATGTTCTGAAGGGAATAAACTTGTGAGGGATAGACTGGTCTCTTGTACACAGCTCCTGGATCACATAATGCTCTCATTTACTCATGCCATCCCAGATGTGGATGACATTCTGTCTTCTGCAGAACACAAATGAAGATTTTTAGAAGAATATTTCAGCTCTGTAAATCCTCACACCAGAACTTTGAAGCTCCAAAAAGCACATAAAGGCAGCATAAAAGTAGCCCATCTGACTCCAGTGGTTTAATCCATGTGTTCAGATGCAATCTAATCCATTTTGGGTGAGAACAGACCATAATGTAACTCCTTTTGCACTGTAAATCTTGCTATTGCATTTCAAGCACGAATACACATCCTAGTGCTTGAGGTATATGTAAACAGCCCTGGTCGCCCTGGTCCGAACGGGACTCGAACCGGCATGGGAGGCGGGTGCACTAACAAGGAGGCTAAAGGCTACAGCCTCTAGCATCAGTCGCTAGTGCACCTCTTGAGGTCAGGAGAGTGAGGTTTACACACTGCACAGCTATCTACCAGCTGGCTCCTGTTACACATACGCAGAACACTAGATGGTGCTAGAAAGCTTGAAATAATGATAGACAAAGAGACTGCTGATGTCATGAAATTACAGAGCAAAAGGAGTTACATTTTGGTCTGTTATCTCACTTAAAACCTATAGGATTGCTTAAGAATACATTGATTAAACCACTGGAGTCGTATGATTACTTTTATGCTGCTTTTATGTGCTTTTTGAAGCTTCAAAGTTTAGGTCACCATTCACTTGCATTGTATGGACCTACAGAGCTGAGATATTCTTCTTAAAATCTTAATTTGTGTTCTGCAGAAGAAAGAAAATCATACATATCTGGGATGGCATGAGGGTGAGTAAATTAGGGAATTTTTATTTTTGGGTGAACTATTAATTTGAGCAACAGTACAACTATGAAAAGTCTAATTTGCATTTTCGTCAAAAAAAAAACGAATGTTATTTAAACCTGGACTTCTCTCGTTTCATGAGATTCAACCATTGAAGCCTTTTGGCATTAATTCCATGGCAGCTACAGACATTGCATTTGAAACCATTTGCCATATTTAATGATCAAACAAAGACTTAAATGTATTAAAATAGTGGCAGAAGGGGTAAATCACATAGGGTAATTGGGTTGATTGACTGTGAAACGATAAAAAGCTACAAATGCCCATCAGACTACAACAAAAAGAATTTTCTGTCCCGCAAAACAGCCATCTGAGAATTCGGTTCATCTGAAGCTACATGGAGCAAGGAGCATCAACCAATAAAATGATGATTAAGGAACAAACGCATCTGCATATAACACTCAGAAACACGACAGACTGTTGTTCACAAATGATTTACAGATCACATATGAATCAAGGAGGATGCAGAAAAAAGGAAAGAGCACAGTTTTGTAGAAAAGCACAATTTAACATAAAAATGAATGCTGGTAAGCACCTCACGTCGTTGTTTCATCATGCTTTTTTCCATATTGTTTGAGATCTCAAGCTCTGGGAGTAATTCAATCAAAACAGACAAAGTTGTCACTTTGAGCTACAAATGTCTCAATTGAAAAGGTAGAAGTCTTAGAAAAGGTCAAATATAAAATTGTATTCCATGTCTTCATTAAAAAGAAATGTTCACTTCCTTCCATAATGCTGTAGGAGCATAAGATCAAGTGTTGATGTCATACGACCGTTGTGTCTCCATACTCTCTGTTCCAGTGTGCGTACTGACCCAGCGTTTGAGGACTGACACTGCGCTTTATCCTCTTCAGCGAATCAACAAAATCAGAGAAACGGATGTTCCTCATCTGAACAGAAGCCAGGAAAGAAGAGAACTTGAGAAAAACATGCTATGTTTAAAATTACAATATTAGCATACTGCTTACTGTGTGTTTTTACTACTGCTACTTATTTATTTTTACAAATAATATGTAATAAAGTACACATTATTAGCAATAAACATCTATATTTGAAATCACATTCTATTATACTACTATAATCTATACTATTTCTATGCATAGTATACAGTATATACTATATGCAGCAAAAATAGTAAAAGTAGTATGTTATTCCAAACATAGCAAAGGTTTTAAACACAGTGAAGACAAATGGTGCGTTCACATACAACACGAAGAAACTTTTCGCCTCTCATTGCTCGTGTGAGTTTGACCACTGGATAATAAAATCGTGAGTAACGCAAACCTGCGAGTATTCCCGGTTCTCTTCCGGAAAAGGACAGGAGGCGGGGCTTCTACGACTTGGTTCATAGTAAAGTACAACCAATAGCTGGAATCAAGTAGACAAGCATATTTTCAGAACTTACCAGATACTCCAACTTCCTCGCTCACTTTCCTCCAAGCGATGTCTTTTTTGTCCGGTCTCTGTACATGTATGAGTCCCAAACACTACATCAGTACGTCAGTGACATCCAGACAATATCAATGCTGATAGGCTTTCGCGACAACACGTCAAGCTAATTTCTCGCTCGAGTTGAAAACTTTCAACTAGCGCAAATACACTAATGAAGCGATTTCACGTATGGAACACCAGCTAGCTCACAAACACGTGACTTCTGACACGTAGACAACACGTGGACAACGTGCAAACAACGTGATAACGTGTTCAAATATATGTGACTTCTTACACGTAGACAACACGTTAACAACACGTGGAAAATTAACAGATAGACAACGCGTAGACAACACACAAACAACGTGTTCTTGACGTGTTGTCTACGTGTAAGAAATCACATATTTTTGAACTGGATGGCTTTCCATATTCACGTGTTAGTGTTGCGTCATTCGCGGCGCCCTGCGCGAATTCGCATCTATTCGCATCTTTGCATTGACATTGTATGTAATCGTGCCATGTGAAACGCTGGCTTCACGTTGTATGTGAACACACCATAACAGTTTAATCAAAAATGTAGTTTGTGAGAAAACTTCTGTTTGAATGTGCAGAAGCATGAAATAGATTTTAGAGCTGTGGTGGATGGGAACATTTTGAAATGAATTACAATGTAAATTTGGGGCTGTTCCTCACACAAAGCCACAGGAAACTTGGAACATTAAGCGCATTATAGCATAAGCTGGACTACTTTTAAAGTAAGAGTTCACTCACAAATTATAATTCTCTCATCATTTCCCCTCATGTCTTCCCAGACGTGTTTGACTTTTTCTTCTGCAGAAAACAAAGATTTTTTGAATAATATCTCTGCTCTGTAGATCCATAAAATGCAAGTGAATGATGACCAGATGCTCCAAAAGCACATAAAAGCAATCCATAATACTCCGGTGGTTTAATCCATGTCTTCAGAAGTGATCCTATCAGTTCTGGGTGAGAGCGGTCTTTGGTTTGTTCTCACCCAAAGCCGATTTGATCACTTCAAATGACATTGATTTTACCACGGGAGTCAAATGGATAACTTTTATGCCACCTTTGTGCTTTTTGGAGCTTTAAATTTTAAGTCACCATTCACTTCCATTGTATGGACCTGTAAAACGGAGATATTCTTCTAAAAATCTTTATTGTGTTCTGCAGAAGAAAGAAGTCATAACACATCGGGGATGGCATGAGGGTGAGTTTTTTATTTTTAGTTGAACTATCCCTTTAACGTCCTTTTTGGAGGTTGAAAGCCGTAGTCACCATCCACTTCTATTATATGGAAAGGAGCAGAGGGAACACTCTGCCAGCTAGCTCCTTTTGTGTTTCGCTAAAACAATATCTTCAAATGTGTTTCGAATGATATCAGTGTGACTAAATGATTACAGTATCTTTATTTTTGGTTGAACTGTCCCTTTAACAAGCAGGTGTATTAATAGTCACATGTAAAAAAAAATCTCTACCTCATTGGCTGACATGTTCCTCACTTGTTCAGGCCTCAGTTCTGTTTTGAAAAGGAAAACAGGATATGATTACTTGACAAAATGTTCAACTTGACCCTATTTCATGACAACGTTGCGCTAATAATATCTCTGTATCGAATGCAAACACACCTCGTATGGGACCAAGAGCTGCGTCTTTAGCCAGTGAGGTCAGATCACTGCCGGAGTAACCATCAGTCATCCTGAAAACAAATCGCACAGGCCTCATTCAAATTAAATGCAATATTAATTAGTCTCATATGCTTATGCGTAATTACGGTGCTGGCTTTTACCTGGCTAACTGACTCAGGTCTTTCTGAGTTAAAGGGTTACCGTGTTTACCAAGGAGGTTCATAAGCAGCTTCAAACGAGTCTGAAACACAAGTACATAACTTATTAGTGCCTGTATACTTCATTAATGAATCGGCAACCCTAAACACCATTAATACACAGTGTGTGAACGCAGTACCTCCTCTGAAGGTAAAGCCACATAAATGCGTTTAGCGAATCGCCTGTGAACACAAAGAATAATAGCCATTCACAATCCATTCAGAGGGTGTAGAATAGAAGTAGCAAGATTACAGGTCAAAGGTCGACGTACCTAAGAACAGCCTCATCGAGCTCCTGTGGTCTGTTAGTGGCTCCCATTACTAACACTCGATCATCTACTCCTGATTGAACCTACAACACACACACACACTCTTTGAATAAGGTTTGGTCCAAATTTACAGCTCGTGCTGGTCAAATATTCCCCACTTAGCCAGGACGAGATCATCTGACTGACATGTGACCAAGCACAGTTCCTTTTGTTTCTATGTGCCATTTGAGAAGGGGTGGGTTTATCCGAAATATCTGATATCACAATAACAGACTGGCATACCAAGAAATCATATTACATTGGCTTGACAAAGCCAACATAATGTTATTCCACAGACATGGTTTAGGGGTTTTCCAAAATCCCTAAACCAAGAGCAAAATTGTCACTTGTAACTCCTTTACAGCTTTCAAGCTACATTCACCAATCTTTGTCTTTCTAGTTTAATAACACAATCAGAATTTAAGTAAAAGTAGTTAGTACCGAATATTTACAGGGTTCCCACACTTTTCAACCAATGGCTTTCCATGACTTTTAAGAATCATTAAAACTGATACCTTAATGAATCATTTAGACCCATTTGTGAACCAGTCATTGATAAGAACTGGCTCTAAAGAATAATTCACAGTCCAGTCCACTTACTCCATCAAACTCGATGAGAAACTCCGTTTTGAGTCGCCTGCTGGCATCATGCTCCCCTTCTCTTCTCTCACACAGCAAACTGTCAATCTCATCTGCAGCAAAATCAACATTAATAACATGTACAGAAACACACAAGTCCTGAAGCAGGAATTAATCTAACTGATAGTTCTCACCTATGAAGATGATTGCCGGCTGCAGTTCCCTAGCGACAGCAAAAAGAGCTCGAACCAGTTTCTCACCCTCTCCCACCTGCACGCACACAAACACATAAAAACATGAATGCAAATATATGAATATATGAGTGCGTTACAGTGATTTTACCATATGTAAGGGATGTTTTTAGACAGGCAACAGCATTATGATAAATGACACCAATGTTCAACCAAGCTAGATAGGTCAAGACAAACTTTGAGATTGGTTTGACAAAGCCTTGTGATATATCTACAAACCATCAGATGGATTGATGGATAGATAAACAGAGAGAGAGAGAGAGAGAGCAAATTAAAGCAGTTTGAAAGATTTGTGTGTGTTTGTTTACATTTGAATTTTTGGACAGCTGGAGTTTGAATAGTCTTGGTCCATTTGAACATTCCATTTGGTCCATTTGAAAATGTAAAAAGTCATAGCAACGCAAGTCAGAACAGACTGAAGGTCTGTGCCCAGTTCCATGTAGCTTGAAAGCTCTTAGAGGATTTACAATTGATAATTTTGGTCTTGGTTTAGCCACGTAAACCAAGTCTGTAGAATAACAGTATGTTTGTTTCATCAAGTCAATATAATAAATTGTTACGTTTATTAATTATTAATAATCAGAATAAAGCATTCTTCTGCCAAGTAATACAGTTGGCAAACTTTAACGTTGAATTAATATATTAATAGCGTATTAATATTGAATGTGTGGTCACAAGTGTGTTATCAGAATTTTACAACAGCTTCAAATGCATCTCATTCAGTAACTGTCAGAACTATCCATTTAATAATATAGGACATATCATATACAATACCCTTATATACACGGCCTGGTCCAAAAAAAAAAAAAAGTAGCTTTGAATACAGCACGAATACGTCATGGCATTGTTTCGACAACCTTATGCAACGTCACAACATTTATTTCTGTCCAGAGCTGCATATATTTTTGGCTGAGATCTTGTATTGATCACAGGAGGGTCAAACCAATCTTCTCCAGCACATCCCAAAGACTTTCAATGGGGTTACGGTCAGGACTCTGTGGTGGCCAATTCATGTGTGAAAACGATTCCTCATGCTCCCTGGATCACTCTTTCACAATTTGAGCATGATGAATCTTGGCATTGTCATCCTAGAATACACCCGTGCCATCGGGGAAGAATAAGTCCATTGTTGGGATAACCTGATCATTCAGAACTTTCAGGTAGACAGCTGACTTCATTTTATTGACGCATAACGTTGCTGAGCCTAGACGTGACCAATTTCAGCAACCCCAGATTATAACACTGCCTTCAGAGCAGAGGTGGAAAGTAACGAATTACAAGTACTCTCGTTACAGTACTTCAGTACATTTTTCTACTTTAAATATAAATAAATAATAATGTTTGAGAAATAGACGCCTCACATGTCCTCCGCTGACAGCTTCATTGAATTCTACCCACTCAACACCAGTTTCATGCACAACAGTAAAGAGAAGACTCAGGAGGACTTATGGGAAGAAATGTAAAGAAAAAGACACTTTTGAAACAGAAAAACAAAAAGAAAAGGTTCGAGTGGGCAAAGAAACACAGACATTGAACAACAGATAATTGGAAAAGAGTGTTATGGATCTGAACCCCATTGAGCTTTTGTGGGAGCAATTAGACTGTAAGGTGCGTGAGAAGTGCCGAAAAGACAGTCACATGTGTTCGTCCGCACATCTATGGCAAGTGCTACAGGAAATGTGGGGTGAAATGTCACCTGAGTATCTGGTCAAACTGACAGCTAGAATAACAAGGATCTGCAAAGCTGTCATTGATGCACATGGAGGATTTTTTGATGAGAACTCTTTGAAGTAGTTTAAGAAGTTGTGAACTTTTTTTCAAATTGTAATAGTAATTTTTCACGTTATTAATGTCCTGACTGCACATTGTGATCAGTTGAATGCCACTTTGGTGAATAAAAGTAACAATTTCTTTCCATAAGAGCAAAATCTGTGAATTATTCCAAACTTTTGGCTATCAATGTAAGTGAATGAGAATAAACCTGAAATAGGAATGCACACAATGTAGCTTAGAGACGATTTATAATGTTACAAATGTCTATTTCTGATTAAATAAATGTTGTATTCTTAAAATGTTCTGTTTGTCCAAGAATCCTCGTGCAGCAATGCAGGTCTTTGGCATTTAGAAGCTGCTGGTGTTCAGGACCTGAGGAGACGGTTTCTCAAAATAGAGACTGTGATTTACTTGTCTTTTTGTTGTGCATCTGGGCCGTCCACTTCCCTCTCTATCCTGGTCAGAGATTCTTTTTTCAAAACAGTAATGCATGGAATAGCCTTAATCTCTCACAATAGACATTAGGAGAAAACAGTATTTCAGGAGAAATGTGTTTCTTTTTCCTTATTTTAAAAAATGTAAATTTGACTTGCAAGTGTAGAGCAACCTGTAAGAACTCAATACCTCAGCAAATGGAGATAAACTCACTGTATTGTGATTTCCGCATGTTTTTCAACCATTTTCAATTGTTCAAATAATAAGAACATTTTCTTGAGTACCAAATTAGCACTTCAGAATGCTTTTGTAAGGAATAGATGACACAGCATATGTTTGCCTTCATGGGTAAAAAAAATTAAATAAATACCACTTAAAACAATTATTTCAAACCGTATTAATAATAATTTGCCATGAATGGTTTCGGCAGTATTTTTTATCAGTTTAATGCATCCATTAATTTCTTTAAAGAACAAAAATATCTTTGTGATCTAAAAATGGAAATGTATAAACTATATATAATATAATTTTCATAAAGTAACTTGTAACATAATTACTTGAGTAGTTTTTCGGCAAACTACTTATTTGCTCTTACTTGACACATATTATTTATCAGTACAAATATAAGTTGTTTTTTCCAGTTAGCCTCACTAACAAGTGGATTTCTTGTGGCCAGACAGCTGTTTAGTCCCAATCCAGTAAGTTCTCGTCACATTGCGCATGTGGAAATGCTCTTACTTTCACTGTTAAACATAACCGTGAGTTCTACTGTCGATTTTTTATGATGTGACCAAGCGTTTAGTGATCTCCGATCACGATCATTATGATTTATACATCTTTTCCACAACCACGGGATACATCTTCCGACATGGTTGTTTAAGAAATGAGAAGCTGCACACTTCATCAGTTAGGGTTAAAAGAATTGTTGCCAGCTGAAACATATTAATCCCTGCAATAATGATCCAATCACAGGCTCTTAAGTGTCTGCCAGGGAGTGCAAAATCCTACAATAGTATACAAAAATCTACACACTCACATATTTGGAGGTGAGACTGGCAGCACTGATGTTGAAAAAGGTGGCGTTAGATTCCATTGCAACCGCTTTAGCCTGTGAGGAAATGGAAAGTAATTTAAAAGTTTTGTTCTTATTACAGTATATACAAATATGAATCTATAAAGTGTTATTTTGTGTCTCACCAGCATCGTTTTCCCATTGCCAGGGGGGCCAAATAGAAGGAGACCTCTTGCTGGAGCCCTAAGACCAGTAAAGAGCTGAAGATAACCAAAAATTTAAACGTTATTATGAGCATGTAATATATGTCATTTATAAATGAGTTTAATAATCTCAAGTTACAACTCTGAATTCAGATAGGATGAGCCATTCATCAGCTGAATTCAGTATTAATGCGAAATGTTTGACATTGCTCCGCATCTGTAAGCAAATGAGACAAGACCTCTGGACGTATTGCAGGCAGGATGACAATTTCCTGCAGGGCCTGCTTAGCCAACTCCTGCCCAGCGATGTCCTTAAACTGTACTGTAGATGCACTGAAACAAACACACAAATGCTCATCAAAATTTTCAAAGCTCCAGGTGTGCCTAAAAATAATGTATAATGACTACAGTGGGTGATTCAATGTTACCTGTCCACTATCTCATTGAGAATAAGGTTGGCCAGCTTGCTGTCCACATTTTTGAAGTTCTTGATGTCTCTTTTCTTCTGAGGCGATGCAGTGGGGGCGTGGCTGGCTTTAATGTTAGGTCTGTTAGCACCTCTTGTGGAGGGGCCCTACAAAACCAAACACACCGCAACAAAAAGTTCCAGGTCAGTTACATGGTCTTTTCCTCTCTAAGTGAGAAGTTCTTGCAGTCTAATATTAGGGCTGGGAAAAACAACTAAAAGTTTTTCTTGATATTTTTCAGCCTAGATAGTCAATGTATATCTCTATATTTAAGCATTTGCTCTGATAGGTCTTAAAATGGAGATTTTTGTGGAATACAGTGAAATAAAATGTGGTAACATGTTTGAATAGACTGAAAATATGTTCTTTAATACTTTTTACTTAAATCATATGCATTAATCAGTTTGATTTGTTCACCAATTTTCTCCCCAATTTGGAATGCCCAAATCCCAATGCGCTCTAGGTCCTCATGGTGGCGTAGTGACTCGCCTCAATCAGGGTGGCGGAGGATGAATCTCAGTTGCCTCCGCGTCTGAGACAGTCAATCCGAGCATCTTTTCACGTGGCTCGTTGAGTGCGTTAACGCACAACTCCCAAACGCCCCACTGAGAGCGAGAACCACATTATAACGACCACAGTGTGACTCTACCCTCCCTAGCAACAGGGCCAATTTGGTTGCTTAGTAGACGTGCTTTATGGTTCTATCCACCATTCACTTGCATTGTATGGAGCTAAAGAGCAGAGATATTCTTCTAAAAATCTTCATTTGTGTTCAGCAGATGTCAGTCATAAAAATCTGGGATGGCATGACGGTGAGTAAATGACAGAATTCTTATACAGTGAATGAAATAACTTGAAATATATTGTAATAATTTAATATATCATCTAGCTTTTTGTAACAATGTGCCCCTGACCTGAAGCCTGGTCCCTACTTAACTAACCTTCTGATTGCTCTGTAGGCCGATCCTGCCGGTGTGACCGGTTGAAGGTGTGCGGCGTAGGGCATTTACAGGGGCACTGTGAGGTTTGGGTGGATTTTTACACGTGAGTGTCTTTTTAGAAACAGCTCCTTTGCCTGCAATTACAAAGACATATTGCACATATACACACAACAAACTTACTCTTTTCCGTGCACATAAAGAGGTTATAAATATATAATGTGCAAGCAGGGGTGCAGCAACCCATTTCTGAGCATTTATGCAAAACTACATTTTACGCCCCATGTATCTGTCGAGGGAGGGTGAGTTTGTCTTTAGTGAGCCGCCAAATGTTTAACCGACATCTATTAAAGGGGTAATTTCACAAGGTAATACATTTGTCTTGATATTTTGAGATAAATAGCTTGATGTACTATGAAAACATACTGTAACTTTCAGAACTCAAAACTTCCTCCCAAGTCTAAAAAGACCATTTATTGAAACAAAGCTGGAAAAACATGCAAACAGGACGTTCATGAGTCTTAAAGGAAAAGCAGCAAAAAACAACCATACAAAAATCTTCAATTTAATTCTAACAGTTAGAGAGAATATGGAAAATGTTTAAAAAATGAGTTGGTGCAAAAATACTAATATTTTAAATGGACCCAGAGGAAAAATTAACTAATAAAAAATGCAAAGAAGAGTAAAGAAGAATATTAGTCTCTCTGATCGCCCACTGAGAGCATACAGAACACCTGCCAGAATCTACCACCCCAGACAAACACCCACCTGGCAGCAGGTTCCCATTGGAGAAGGACAGGCCAGCGGGGTCAGAGCAGCCCTCTACTGGGGACTTTGGAAGCAGTTTGGCTTTTTGATCGCAATACAGGACAGAGAAGAGAGTACAGAGTAACCAAAAAGACCAGAAGGGATCAAAAAGAAAATGAACGGGGATTTGAGAAGGTGAATCTCACAAAAACATGTCAAACCATTACCAAATCAAAGAAGAACAGTTTGATTCAAAACAACAACACGCATGCAAAGTGTATGGAAAGAGGAATGTTAAGATAGGAACAAGGGTCTCGCTGCATGTTGTGTGTACATATTAGAAAGAATAGTTGATCCAATAAGGTAAAGTGTGTCATTTTTAAGTCCCGTAGCAACATCCTGACATTGTGTCAGCAAGTTTTGCATGGGCAATCACCACCCAACTATTCTTACAATTCTGTTTGGTGTCTCTAGATGTGCAGAAATGACACACTTCACTATTAAATGCATAAAAAATGGATTTGGATCACTTAAAACTAACATAAACAAAGCAGCTAACTGGGAACATTCAACACTTTTGGCTAACGTTCTCTTAAAGTTAAAGTTTACAGTAATGTTAATAGAATGTTCCTTCAACATTCTCTAACCATTGATAAACGTTCACAAAATGTATGCATGAAAACATTATTTGTAATCATTAGTGGAATGTTGTTTAAACGTTACTACATTGTACTACTACAATGTTTCCAGAATGTTCCTCTAACCATGAAAAAAACGTTCTTAAAATGTTACAAACGCTTTGAAAATCCCCGGAACTTTCGCATAACGTTTTCAGAACATGATTGGAACGTTAGGATAACGTTCTTTGAACATAAAACTTTTAGCTGTCTAAAACCCCAGACTGAAGCACAACTACGCTCATCAATTCAATCTTTTTTAGATGTCCTCCTGAACTCACTGCATCTGCTTACCCAGAAGCTCCAGTCGGTCTTTGGCCATGTTGAGGTTGCTGACCATTTTGTCCTGAAGTCGTCTGGCTCTGTCAGCCTTCTCACCTAAAAACAGCCAGATGAAGAACTTTTATTAAGCTCTACAGAAGCTTCTTCATCTAGCTTTAAAGTACGGGTGGGTACAAATATCGATTTTCCGATGCATCGCAATCTTCATTTGAACGTTCATGATATCAATTCTTAAATCCCAAGGTTGATCTTTTACTCAAAAATCATTAGCATTTGCAACCAAATTTCGTGCTGTTTGAATACAATGCATATATTTAGCAACTGGCCAATCACTCATGTGATTGTGTAGTATAGTGGTGGTGTATTCAGAAGTGAGATCCTTTCACTGCATGTTGAGAGTAAAAGTAATAAACTGTGTAATGAGTGTCCAAAGTAGAGATTCACACGACCCATTTGTCATTGTATAATGTCTCTTAATACTTGTTCTGTTCTCTGCAGTCCGTTGTTGATCAAAAACAACAATAATAAACATTAAATTCTAATAAGGCACTGCACGGATGAGATAAAGCAGTCTCTCGTTAACATGCACTCATTTACAGACGCTCTCTACAGAAATGCCGGTTTTCTAAATGGTGGTGGTGTAGTGGTCTAAGCACCATAACTGGTAATCTGGTAATCAGAAGGATGCTGGTTCGATCCCCACAGCCACCACCATTGTGTCCTTGAGCAAGGCACTTAACTCCAGGTTGCTCCGGGGGGATTGTCCCTGTGATAAGTGCAGTGTAAGTCGCTTTGGATAAAAGCGTCTGCCAAATGCATAAATGTAAATGTAAAATGAGGAAAAACTACTAAAATATAATTAGTCAAATTGATATTTTTAGTTAGATGCCGCCCTGTATAATTAACAGCATTAGCTGGGAGAGAATTTCTTTTATATGTAAGCAAAAGGGACATTATAATGGAAATATATTCATATGAATCGAGAACTTGTGAATCAGAATCGAATGGAATCGAGAAATCTGAATCAATACCCAGCCCTAGTTAAATTCAACATGAAACTCTCATCACACCTCATTTTAACCCATTTCTGGATCACGAACATAGATTGGAGTAATCTGGCGTCTGTGGCTCAGTTGGTAGAACGGGTCGGCCACTAATTGCAGCGTTGGTGGTTCGAATCCCGGCCCACACGACTCCAAATGTTCTTGGGCAAGACACTGAACCCCAAGTTGCTCCCAATAGCAGGCTAGCACCTTACATCATTGGTGTGTGAATGGGTGAATGAGTCACAGTGTAAAGTGCTTTGAATACCGCTAAGGTTAAAAAGGCGCTATATAAGTGCAGACCATTTACCAGTTTAAATTCTTTACAGAATTACGGAATCAGATTACAGTTACGGACTTTCAGTTAAGTTATTTACTTTTAAGTACATTTCTTGGGTTGCTTTAAAAACATAAATTATGTTCATATGTAGATTTGTTTGCATTTCAATGACAGCTGAAGGGCAGCCCCCAACGAGTCATTGAAATGGAGAAGTGTGCTGGGATAAGTGCATGACTTGCATATAACAATGAAATAGTCAAGAGAAAAACTAAAACATTTCTGTAAAATGTGTTTTAGAATGTAACTTAAATGTAAAGTAATTACTTGTGTGATTACTTTCAGATAAAGTAATCAGTTAAGTAATCCAAGTACAATTGTAGAGAAGTAATTAGCCATTTTTAGTGGATTACATTTATTGAGCTATTTACCAAATAGTGCGTGTTACATACCAGAATGGAAACAGGGAGGAGTTAAAAAATTAAGAGGGCTTGGTGATGTCAGTCAAAACATTTAGTTCAGAGATGGAGCAAGTTATAACATTTCGATTTTTTCGATTTAGAATAACGTGCACTGATTTATCATACACAACAAGGTCAGGAATGTGCATTAAGAACGTAAATAGGATCAATTTTGAATTCATGATAATTAAACTTGACTAAAAACATTTTTGAAAAACAATTCCTGTGCAAAAATCTCGTGCAATCACTGTTTTTGGAAACATTTGAAATACCATGAAATTGAATCGAAGCATATCACACATGTTCCATGCAGACTTGAAATAAACAGTGAACTCATTTTAACCACACAAGCTAGTGTAATTCAAACACATGATGTAGCTTGTTTACACCCTAATGGAAATCAATATGACTGAATTATCTCACCAGTACCAGTGACCTGGATATGGATGCCCTTCTCCAGCTCAGCGATGCCTTTTCTGTACCACTGCGCCGCTTGATCCTTATCACCTATATAACATCACATACAATGTCAGACAAAATACACACGCATTCTCCATTAGCTATGGATTATATATACAGAATGTTATACATGCAATCCTTAACCAGCACACTTGTATTGCAAAGTACCGGTGTAAATCTTTCCAATAAACTACACATCAAAGACTGCGCATTAAAAAAATTACAACCCCCCCACTATATTATTTTATTTTCTAGACTATTTTAAAGCTCCAAAACAAATAGGTCAGTTTTCAGATGAAAGGACACATTTAAAACAAAACAGTACATGCTAAAAGCCATGCATGGTCCAACCATATGCCTCAGGGCATGACAAAACAGAGAATCAGTTGATGAATCTTTTCAAAAGAGTTACTTGTTTACTGATAGTGCTGGCATCTCCCACCATCTACACAATGACACTAGAGAGTGAACAGCCACATAATCTTGTGATATGACAAAGTGAATCTCACCTAAACATCTCCAGGTCACATGTCATAAAATCTCAAGGACAAAAAAGAAATGTATTTTCTATGATAAAAATGAACACTCGTTATTTAAAAAATATTAAGATATTTAGCATAGTAACAAGATTATTTTGGAGTAAAATATGACCTCACCATGTTACTGACAGTATGTCAGGTGACATTTTCTCATAACAAATGCTGTCAATAGTTTCCTGTTATCAGCATATTATGCAATGATTGAAAATATGATAACACGTATGCAAAAAATGAGACCGCTCGTGTGCGTGTAGCAGAGTGAGTGCCGGCACAGGGGGGCCACATTTTCCATTGGACTGCTGACGTAGACAATCCCCGTCAACCTGAATCAGGCCTCTCCACTGTACTGATCCCAGGAATCACACAAATCAGGGCTTTAACTGCGCCACTGACCACAAGACAGCTTTGAGTTCAGGTTAATAATGGCTGTGGTCCAAGATCTGATCCCATGTCAGATCATCATCTTAGAGAATTCTGTCTTAACTGCCAAGAGTCAAAGTCTTTTAACATTAAAGACCATAACTATGAAGTCTTTGCAAGAGAATCCAACTTGACATGGATTCTATCTGATCGAAGCAGCCTATTTATGGTCATTAGCTGCTTCAACCTGGTTTAGATGGTAGATCAGATGGACTACCAGCCAAATGGGCCCAGGTCAACTTGGTAAGTTGATGGTAAGCTTTTGGGGCCGAGTTTGTAAAACCATGCAGCAAAATACTGCTTGAACATGGTCGTTCACTGTCAAACATTAGAGCTGAGCTCAAATCTTCCAGAACAGATGAAGTGAAAGTAAAACCAATCCAAAGCAAAAAAATCTAGTACAATTTGCAGTGCTGCAACGATGTAGTATAATAATTCCTGTTTATCCAGAGACCTACAAAACACAAGAGAGCCTTACAAAAATGTACTATGGCAGTACCATTGTACAGTTTCAGATAGTAATAGAACGACACTGATTGATTACTGTATTCATATACCAGATTAGAGTATTTCACTATATATCATTATACTGATATTCACACTTTTCTACATAATTGGTTCAAATATTACTAGTAAATTTACCTAATTATTATTAATAAATGGTAAATGGTCTGCACTTATATAGCGCCTTTTTAAGCCTTAACGGTATTCAAAGCGCTTTACACTGTGACTCATTCACCCATTCACACACACATTCACACACCAATGGCGGCAGAGCTGCTATATAAGGTGCTAGCCTGCCATTGAGCAACTTGGGGTCATTATCTTGCCCAAGGACACTTCGGCATGTGGAGTCATGTGGGCCAGGATTCAAACCACCAACCCTGCGATTAGTGGCCGACCCGCTCTACCAACTGAGCCACAGCCGCCCCCAATACATGTAATGTAATGTAAATGTAATGCATTTACAATGCATGTTATTATTTGTACTTTTTGGTAGTTTAACTAAAAAGCAATCGGTTAGCTTATAATTGGACACTTTAAAAACAATCTACTGGTAAATAGTTTTTATCATGAAAAAACAAATCAATAGTACTTCAAAGAATACTATGATACTGATTGGTTACTATATTCATATACCATAGGATTTATTTTTAATTTTTTTCAGATATTCACAATTTTCAACCTAATCAGTTTATTGGTAGATAATAAATGTAATTATTATTATTAATGTATTGATTTCAATAAGTAGAAATCAAACAATATTTAAAATATCAGTACTGCTTATCAATTACTTGACTCTTAAAATGTTAATTAATCTGTATCATTACAGTATTAAACAACATCTTTACATGGTACTTCAAAGAATACTATGGTAGTGAATGCTTACTATACTCTTAGACCATATATTCACATTATGGTTTGAATGATTGTCTTAACAGATATCCACAATTCTTTACAGATATTTACACTTTTCTACATAATTGGTTTATTCTCATACGTTTCATTATTATTATTAGAATATTAACAATGGACATTATTTTAATTATTATTTTTTTGTACTACTGAATGATTACAACAGTTGAAGACAGACGCTTACATACACATTAGCCAAATACATTTAAACTCAAATTAAATCTAATCATAGAAAACATTTCCTGTCTTAGGTCAGTTATGATCATTACTTTATTTTAAAGAATGTGAAATGACAGAAAAATAGTAGCGAGAATGAATTATTTATTTCAGCTTTTATTTCTTTCATCACATTCCCAGTGGGTCAGAAGTTTACATACACTTTGTTAGTATTTGGTAGCATTGCCTTTAAATTGTTTAACTTTTGTCAAATGTTTTGGGGATCCTTCCACAAGCTTCTCACAATAAGTCAAGTCAATTTTATTTGTATAGCGCCTTTCACAACACACATCGTTTCAAAGCAGCTTTACAGAAGATCAGCATTAACAGACGATAAAACTGTAATGTCTATAAAGTCGATGAGTCATCATTGTGTAATTAGATAAAATACGATTTTTAATAGTGTTTAAAAATAATTAAATGATAATTGTATTAATAACCCCAGTGAGCAAGCTGTAGGCGACTGTGGCAAGGAACACAAAACTCCATAAGATGTTGATTAATGGAGAAAAATAACCTTGGGAGAAACCAGACTCACTGTGGGGGCCAGTTCCCCTCTGTCTAACCCCACCCTATCCCTAAACCAGACTCACTGTGGGGGCCAGTTCCCCTCTGTCTAACCCCACCCTAACCCTAAACCAGACTCACTGTGGGGGCCAGTTCCCCTCTGACTAACCCCACCCTAACCCTAAACCAGACTCACTGTGGGGGCCAGTTCCCCTCTGACTAACCCCACCCTATCCCTAAACCAGACTCACTGTGGGGGCCAGTTCCCCTCTGGCTAACATCATGAATGTAGTGTAGATATTATGTATAGGTAAAATCATGGTTTATTAAATTATTAAACTAAGTGTTAAGGGTCAGTGATTAAACCATCGATTGTGTTTGAACCTTAAGATTAATGACTTTCTCACAATAAGTTGGTGGAATTTTGTCCAATTCCTCCAGACAGAACTGGTGTAACTGAGTCAGGTTTGTAGGCCTCCTTGCTCACACAAGCCTTTTCAGTTCTGCTCACAAATGTTCTGTCAGATTGAGGTCAGGGCTTTGTGATGGCCACTCCAATACCTTTACTTTGTTGTCCTTAAGCCATTTTGCCACAACTTTGGAGATATGCTTGGGGTCATTGTCCATTTGGAAGACCCATTTGCGACTGAGCTTTATCTTCCTGGCTGATGTCTTGAGATGTTGCTTCAATATATCCACATAATTTTCCTTCCTCATGATGCCATCTATATGAAGTGCACCAGTCCCTCCTACAGCAAAGCACCCCCACAACATGATGCTGCCACCCCCATGCTTCACGGTTGGGATGGTGTTCTTCGGCTTGCAAGCCTCATCCTTTTTCCTCCAAACATAACAATGGTCATTATGGCCAAACAGTTACATTTTTGTTTCATCAGACCAGAGGACATTTCTCCAAAAGGTAAGATCTTTGTCCCATGTGTACTTAAAACTGTAGCCTGACTTTTTTATGGTAGTTTTGGAGCAGTGACTTCATTCTTGCTGAGCAGCCTATCAGGTTATATCGATATAGGACTCGTTTTACTGTGGATATAGATACTTGTCTGTTTCCTCCAGCATCTTCACAAGGTCCTTTGCTGTTGTTATCGGACTGATTTGCACTTTTCGCACCAAACTACATTCATCTCTACAAGACAGAATGCGTCTCCTTCCTGTGCGGTATGATGGCTGCGTGGTCCCATAGTGTTTATACTTGAATACTATTGTTTGTACAGATGAACGTTGTACCTTCAGGCATTTGGAAATTGCTCCCAAGGATAAACCAGACATGTGGAGGTTAAATTTGTTTTATGAGGTCTTTTGATTTGCACCTGGTGTCAAGAAAATTATCACGGAGTTTGAAGATTAGGCCTTAAAATACATCCACAGGTACACCTCCAATTCAGTACACATCCTATCAGAAGCTAATTGTCTAAAGACTTGATATAATTTTCTGGAATTTTCCAAGCTGCTTAAAGGCACAGTTAACTTAGTGTATGTGAACTTCTGACCACCTGAAATTGTGATATAGTCAATTAAAAGTGAAACAATCTGTCTGTAAAAAATTTTTGGAAAAATTACTTATGTCATGCACAAAGTAGATGTCCTAAACGACTTGCCAAGCTATAGTTTGCAATATTAAATCATTGAAAAATATATTTAAAAAAAGTTAACGACTTCAACCTAAGTGTAACTTCTGACTATTAAACTTTTCTACCAAATGGTTTATCGGTACCTTATATAATGAAATTATTATTAAAACATTCATAAAGAATGTTATTTTTATTATTGTTTACTAATTATTATTCTATTTTTTTAAGGTAAAAAGCCAAAACTAAACATTAATTATAATACTAGTTTAGCTTATTGATTATTTGAAAATTATAAATTACAAGTAATCTGTATCGTCATAAACAACAAAAACGTTTCATGGTACTTCAAAGGATATTAAGGTACCAAATGCTTACTTATCTACATTTACACTTTTCTACATAAAATCTTTATTGGTTAACAATACATTTAAATATTATTATTAAAACTTTTACAATGCACATTATTTTAATTGTTTTAGTCTAACCATGGTAATGGAGGGACGTTACTATATTCACACACCATTGAAGATAAAAACAATTGGTATAGTTATCGTCGTAAAATAAATAAATAAATAAATAAATAAATATATATATATATATATATATATATATATATATATATATATATATATATATATATATATATATATTTTTTTTTTACAATGTACTTTCAAGTTGGTTACCATAGTAGTATAAAGTGCTTAGTAGGCACTTTATGACAACATACATACAAGTCTTCAGTAAAGTAAACTTCACACCGTTGAAAACAATGAAGGCAGTAATAAAGGCTGATACCTTTGTCATCCTCATCGATCTGTAGAGCCACAGAGATGAACTCAAACGCTTGTTTGTGATAGTTTCTGATCTGCTCTCCGGTGTTATCGCAGCCCTCGGAACCGACATCTTTAGTTTTGGCCGCCATGCTTCGGTGGATCGGACGGTACAGCCACAGGAGGAGCAGGAGGACAGCCCGCAGCAGGGACACCGGGAGCCAGTACACGGTTCGGATGAGAGACCGCAGCTGGTCCAGCGGAGCGCAGCCGGTTCGGTCAGACACCTGTCCGCAGGTGTGTCCACCCGTACGCGCTGTAACGCCTCTGTGTCTCGCTCCGTGCCCAGAAGTCATTCACCCGATTCGGGCTCCATATCATAACTCACAGAGTGTTTGATAAAGACGAGCTTTATTTCTCGGTGAAGTCGGTTCATCGGTTTGTTGTCGTTCGCAGCGATTGCGGATGTTACTGTGTGTTTAGTGAATACGGTCTCACGCTAATGACGTAGGATTGAGTTCGGGGCGACAAATGATGACATATATTTTTCTAGTACGTGCACGATTACTTTTTATATTTATTACAATTACGGGAAACACGGAGAGATGCATGGAAGTTAATTTTATAGATAAGTTAAAAAATGCCAAAATTATTTTAAATAATTGGTTACAAAGAGACCTTTCTATTTTTGGCAGAGATTTATTGTCCAAATCAGAGTTTTTGTCGAGGGTAATTTTTCCAGCAACTGCTTTAGCCTCATCTTCCTCTGTATCCAAATTAATTAATCGAGCTTCATACAATTTTATTTGGAAGAATAAATCTCATTTTATCAAGAAAACAGATATGGTTAAGTCATATAACTAAGGTGGCTTAAATATAATTGATTTTGAACAATTAATGGATTGTTAAAAGTAAAATGGCTAAAAAAATAATAATGCAACTCTAATAGTTTTTGGTTTACAGTTCCAGCGACTATGTTTAAGAAATTAGGTGGTATTACATTTTTACTTAAATGTGACTTTCAACTATCTAAACCTTCATTGAAGTATCTGCATTTCATCAAATAGTCTTGTTACAATGGCAACTAGCGCACACGCTTAACTTCACACCGCATAACGCCATCATCTGGAATAATACATACATTCTTCACAGAAACAAATCACTTTTTTATGAAGAATGGTTTTACAGAAATATATGGTCTGTGATTTATTTTATGATTCTGGTGAGTTATTGGATTATACTTCTTTTACTTTTAAACATTGTTTTACATGCCATACTATACAATTATTTACTGTAATATCTGCCATACCTTCTGGAATCAAATTATTAATCAAAGGTTTGTTATGTCATGGACAAATCACCCAATTTTTACCATCATTATATCTTGGGCAAATTGAAAAAAAAAATAAAAATAAAAAATAAATATATATATAGATAGATAGATAGATAGATAGATAGATAGATAGATAGATAGATAGATAGATAGATAGATAAATCTGATTGAGCATTTATATTGTTTATTTATTTCATTTGTAATTTTATTTCATGTAAATATTTATTTTTCATAATTTTTTAATTAATTTTACTGTGTCTATCCATACATTTCTCATTCCATTGTACATTCCATTTACATTCTTTTTAATAAGCACAATTATTTATTACTTTTTCTTTTTGTGTGTATATATATATGTATATATATATATATATATATAAGTATACATATAGTTTATATGCACATACATAAATAAACATAATTAGCCCTTTTTTGTATTTTTTTAATAGAATTTTTTTCTATACAGTGCTCACTGCCCTTTGTTTGTATTGTGTTTATAATCATAATAATCGTAATTAAAATATATACAAATTATTATTAGGAAATCTTTTAGGTGCTACTATTTTTAATATAGCTCTAAATGCACATTTTAATATCTTGTATTCCTTTTATATGTATGTACGTATGTAAATATATCATATTCTTGTCATTCAAAATAAAATTAGAGAAAAAAATTGAAAAAAAAAACAATGAAATAAAATAAGAAAAAAGTAAATACAATTAAATAAATTCTTGCGAAACGCATATATCTTCCTCAAGGTGGCGCTATGCGGCTCAGAAAGTCGAATCCTCCCTTTTTTGGTCTATATAAAGTCATGTGTTTAAACAGTTTGTACCACTTTAGCAGCAATCTGTACAATATTTACAATTAATTGAAAATACACAGTGAAGACTTTAAATATTATAATTATTATCAGCATCAGACGGATTTCACAACGGCCGGGCCTTGAACTTTTCCAAATGAATGGGAGAAATCGGAAGGCCCAACCAACAGCTCTAGTGCCCAACGGTCAACGGATGATGAAAGAAAGTCCCGCCTTAAAGGTAAAAGAGCCAATCACCTTTTAAATACAGACATCGCCTGTCAATCAACTCGCTCATGCGCATCCGCATTAGCTAGACAGGCCGGGAAAATTGCGTGTTTTAGCATTATATGACTTAAAGAAGTATAATTTATGATTCTAATATTATAAAATTATATTGCTGATTTGAAATATGTTATTTTATCTTAATCTTGGCCAACTGTGTTTGAGATGTCGTTATTTCCCGATTCAAGTAGATATGAGCTGTACTGGCATGGCTGGAAATAGCCTCCCGAGAATACTCCAAAAGATGGCTGACAGTGGACTGACTTGCTAGAGAGACTTTGACGCTACTCACTCGCGCTTAATTCTAGCGGCTCTTTTGCGCATGCGTTACGTCAACAGCGTCGAAACCATCAACAAACTATGGCGGATGGTGAGTGGTGTCGCTCACCTTTGTCGTGTGTTTTACATTCATAGATTGTGTAGAGTTTACATTTGATATGCTTTTAGACCTCACCTGTGATAATATGCCGTATTGAGTTTTATAGCTCTTCAAATGCGTCTTGATTCATTATAGTATTGCAATCGGTTAGCGTTTCTTTGATGGCCCATTGAATCCCGCCATTGACTGCAGCAAGATCTGTGAAACCAAACTTGTGACTTTATATGCCCAATTGCACACTTATGTGTAATATTGTGCTGTTTATGGGTCCTTAACCTGATGAATAACCTTACAAACTTATAAAAAGTGCTGTGGAGCTACCATGTTTCAGTTATTTTGTTAGATGTTAATACCATGTTCATATTTATGTCATTACATGGTACTTTTGGTACTTCGTGAACTGACAAAATGCGACTTTAAAAGAATACCCCGTGTTCAATACAAGTTAAGCTCAGCCGACAGCATTTGTGGCATAATGTTGATTACCACAAAAATCAATTTTGACTCGTCCCTCCTTCAAGCAAAAATCTGGGTTATAGTTTGGCACTTACAATGGAAGTGAATGGGGCCAATCGGTAAACATTAAAATACTCACTGTTTCAAACGTGTAACCACAAGATGTAACCCATATGCATGTTATTGTGATAAAATCACTTACTAACTTTTCCTGTGTAAAGTTATTTCCAATTTTACTACTACGTTACCATGACGATGCAATGTTGTAAACCACAAAACTGTAAAATGACCATTTAAACAACATTATCACTCAAATATACACAAGTTTTAACAGAAGAATTAAAGTAAGTGCTTTATAAAGTAATAAGCTTCACATTTCTGCTTTGAACTCCTCCAAAAATTGGCCCCATTCACTTCCATTGTAATTGCCTCTCTGGAAACTCTATTTTTGCTCGATTTGTTTTTTTTAAGAAATGAAGAAATGAGTCAAAATAAAGTTGTGGTAATCTACATTATGCCACAAATGCTGTAGGTTGATCTTAACTTGTATTGAACCCAAAATGTGGTTTTACTTAAGTCATGTTCACATTATAAAATCTGATTACAGAGCACACTGATGCTGAGCAGAGCATGGAAGGACACACTCCTGTAAGTATCACAACACTAATTCATGGAGTAGCCATTAGGCCACTTATTATTGGTTTGTCTTTATCAGTTGTTACTAATGTGCTTCTTGTTAATTTTTAGGTCTCAGAAAATCCTCATGCAGAATACGGCCTCACTGAAAACATTCAGGTAGAACATCAGTGGAAGTTTGGTTGCAACATGCATAACATTTTTTGTTTAAAACTGGGATTTTTAACCTTTCAAGACAGGTACCCCCCTCCACTTCCACAAGCTGGACAGTCAGTCTCAAAGATTGCATTTGAAAATCAGAAAGATGCAGTGTGAACGAGGCTTTTGTTCTTTGATAGTGTTGAACTCGTACGCTTGCATGTGTCTCTCCAGAGAATAGTTGAAAATGAGAAAACGACTGCAGAGAAAGTCACCAAACAGAAGGTGGACCCCCAGACCCTGCAGACCCTTCCGACACGAGCGTATCTGGATCAAACGGTGGTTCCTATCCTCCTGCAAGGCTTGTCAGTTCTCGCCAAGGAAAGGTGTGCATGAGCCATACGTTCTTTTTCCAAACACAAGGGACCAGTTTTTACATTTTGATATTATAGACCTTTTCTTTTTCTTAAAATTACACGATACAATACTCCATAAACCTGTACTAATCCCCATTCTGAATTACAAGTGAAACATTGCATAACCCAGGGTTAAAAGTGGCCTTAACCTGAGGTTAACACATGGTTAAGTTGTCTAAAAAGCTGTTCATTGCACTTTTGGATTAAATGACTTGGTCTATGTCTCTGATCTTGATATCTGTCTCTTTGTCTTCTTTCAGGCCTCCAAATCCAATAGAGTTCCTAGCGGCATTCTTACTGAAGAACAAGTCCCAGTTTGAGGAGCGGAATTAAAGCCAGTGTGGAGGAACACTTGTAGAGTTTTGTTATAGTTTCATGTTGTGAATTTAAATGTAATGGTGTCACACTCTTCAGATTGTTTGTTTGCCAAGGTTACTGTAGTTTTTTAAGCTCAAATAAACATGTTCAAGCAGAGATGTATGATTTAATGGTTTAATGGGTAATTAACCGATTGCTGAGCAGGTAAACTTAAAGGGGGGGAAAAAGGCTGGTTGTTCATGTACTCTGAAGCATTGCACGGTGATGCTTATGTGCTAGTAACCCAACTTCCAATCTGGCTCAGGTGATTAAACAAAATAATAATAATTGCAAGAAATATAATGGATTTGTGTGGTACAAAAATTCCTTCATTCAGATACATTTGCTTGATGTTTTATTACACTTGACACCAAGCACTGTACATGACAATTGTAAACAAAAAACTAGAGGAAAACAATTCCTTTGAACTGTAAACTTAGAAAAACAATCCCAAGTTTAATTTGTGGTTCATATAATTTCTTCAGAATAAACACTCATATTGGTTTTAAAGACCAAACCTAAGCAGCTGTAAGATCCATGAAAGGTTTCCTTAAAGGGACAGTTCACCAAGAAATTAACATTCTTTCATCATTTACTCACCCTCATGCCATCCAAGACTTTTTAGATTGGATCACTTCAGATGAATTGAATTAAACAAATCAGTTTTAGGTGAGAACAGATCAAAATATATATTTTTTTCACTGTACTTCGTGCCATTTAAGTCTGTAGGGACCATCATGATTTCAAGCTCGGTTACTTTTCCTAGTGTCTGGCGTATGCGCTAGATGGCGCAAGAAGTATAATCAAGCTTGTAATCATGATCGCCAAGGAGACTGATGTCAAGATTTATAGTGAAATGTTGTATTTTGGTCTGTTCTCATCCAAACCAGATTGTATAACTTCTGAAGACACGTATTTCACCACTGGAGTCTTAAGGATTCATTTTATGCTGCCGTAATGTGATTTTTGGAGCTTCAACGTTTTAGTCACCATTCACTTTCATTGTATGGACCAACAGAGCTGGGATACTCTTAAAATCTTTGTGTTCTGCAGAAGGAAGTCATACACATCTGGGATGGCGTGAGGGTGAGAAAATTCGAGGATTTTCATTTTTGGGTGAACTGTCCCTTTAAAGTGATGCAACAATGCGTGATAGCAGTCAATTCAGTTAATAGTTATAAGGAATGAACAGATTTAAAAAGCTGAGAGGGTACCTTCATACAGTGAATGAAATTGAGCTCAATCTCTGAGCATTTGATTAACTTTTCAATAAGAGAGAATTCATATTATGATTGTGATTATGTATTTGTATTCAAATGTAATTAGATGCTTCTTTACAGACAATGGGGTTAAATGTAAAATGCAGGGAAGTCCTTCAACTTAAGAATAAAACACATCGCTGTTGACCTGAAAGTTGTAAACTAACTTCAATTGTCCATGTGTGTTTATAACATATTGCAATCCATGCCACAAATGCTCTGCTTCTTCAGTGATTTCTATGGCACAGAAAAATGACAAAGGCACCAACAACTAATATGAGCTGGCATCCCGGCCATGGATCAGTCTAGAAGTCATTCTAGATGTAAACAGACTGTTGAGACTCATCATTCCCAGTGTACTCAATACAAAAAATTTGACAAAGACCTGATCAAATGTCTAAACTGATACGTGTAAACATGCCTTTCATCTTCGTAATCAAAAATGTACAAAAAATATTTTTTTAATAATGTAAAAAAAGTAATTTCGGTCACTATAATTTTACCAAGTAGGCCATGTTCCTGAATCAAAGTAAATGGGAAATTATAAGTTGATAAGAATGTTTTACAGCCCAAAGCCTAACCTCACAATCTGATTACTTTACATATATACTTTTAAAAGAAATGTTATTTTTACTTTTATTTTCACTACATTTTTTACGTTTATCATATTATTTGAAAATCTTATAAAGTACCACAAATACTGCAGATGTTTGTTTTTGCTGTAAAAAATTTATACTGACATTTTGAGGCAAAACAAATCAATATTAATAATCATTTTAATATTTACGCATTTCAATTTCATAACAAAATTTCATCAAACTCAAAAAGTTATCTTTAATAAAAAAAAATTAGACTTATTTAATTTTGTTAACATTACACAATTTAAATTGATGGAATTTTGTTATGAAATGCATAAATCTTAAAAATAGGCTTAAATATTTCTTGAGTGTATATAAAACCTACCAGGTAGTTTTATTTTATATGTATAAACGTACGTTTTTGTTCCTTCATATTTTAGGTGTTGTTTCTAAAAGAGTTTTAACAATGTTGTTCTGTGATGTAACCTAACTGCAACCAAAATGCAACACTGTGAAACATTTTGTGCTTGCTTTAAAGCTTAAAGGCCAAATAAAACTGCATTCAAATATTGCAATGTTTACAAGGTTGCTTAATTTTATAATCACCAGTAATATCATTGTGAATAATTGATACATCCACCAGCCCTATCCAGCACCAATAAAGATGTTGGTTCAGAAACATGTCCCACTTGGCAAAATCATTGTGAATCTGTGCTACACACATTTATGGGGCTTTTTTACCTGCCACAATGTTGCCGATCCTAAAAATGAAACTATGCAAGGCAAAATTAAATTGGTGTTATTAGTTTATTGCACACTGAAACTGTAAACACTGGCAAGTCTACTGTACTTTGACACACAACAGCGTCTGCTTGGATGAGGCCACATATGGCTTCTTTCTTTGGACCGAGTCTAGCAGCATTCTGCTCCTTCATATTTCAGAAATCGTTATTAATGAAATCTAAAACTTTGACCGACACCTGTCTGGATGCTGGTCACACAGTCATTTACCATGTCAGGAGGTATAACAAAAATAGTAAACTACTGTATATCCAAAGAGCGTCTCAGTACAGACCAAAATAGTAATGTGCGACTGACATTGCTTGTTTTTATACGTTTTCATCATTCCAGTCCCTCAGCTACAGCTTCTCTGATCAGACTGAACCCAGCTCAGGTTCATAAGAACAAAAAAAACAAAAAAAGGTTGAATCTAAATTAAACATAATGACTAAAGGGCACTCTTTGTGTTCTCACAGAGTCCTCAGAGTTTGAGAGGGTTTCTGTCAGATGTAGTATTGGTTATCTGCCAGATTGTCCATGAAGGGCCGTACCAGATTGCCTGTGGAGAAGTAAAACACAAGGCCAAATGTGATGGAAATGGGAAGAGCCGGCAGAGCCTTCTTGAAAATGGCCAGCAGGAGGAGCGTCAGGCAGAGTCCCTGAAAACAACCAAACAATTGAGACTATAGCTGTGTTCCAAAACCTAGTGAGCAGTCTATGTAGGCAGTATTTCAAGGAATCATAAACACAATCCAGCAAATACTGAAAGACAAATGGATAGATAGATACCTTCTTCTGTGACAGCATGTATTATTTGTAATAAAAGCCACCCCACAAAGCATTGTAATGATCTCGGTAACAAAAATCATCCAAGATGGTTGAGGAAGCAGTTATAAATAAACTAAAAAATTATTTAATGATAGCAAATAATTTGCTGAATTTAAATGAACAACTATTTTACACTAAATGTATTCAAAATTCATTCAAAAATGTCGGGGGGGGGGGGGATGGGGGCTGGGTAGCTCAGTGAATATTGACACTGAATACCACCCCTGGAGTCACGAGTTCGAATCCAGGGTGTGCTGAGTGACTCCAGCCAGGTCTCCTAAGCAACCGAATTGGCCCGGTTGCTAGGGAGGGTAGAGTCACATGGGGTAACCTCCTCATGGTCGCTATAATGTGGTTTTCGCTCTCGGTGGGGAGCGTGGTGAGTTGTGTGTGGATTCTGCGGAGAATAGCATAAAGCCTCCACACGTGCTAAGTCTCCGCGATAACAACCCATTGATAAGATGCACAGATTGACGGTCTCAGAGGCAACTGAGATTCGTCCTCTGCCACCTGGATTGCGGCGAGTCACTACGCCACCACAACGGACTTACAGCGCATTGGGAATTGGGCATACCAAATTGGGGAGAAAAGAAAAAAAAAAACGTTGGTACATATTGTAACCGACACTAAGAGGAATGACTTCTGTTCCTCGAATTGGGTACAGTTATCGGCTGATGTTAATAATAATCTCAAAACTGCCAATTAATTGGCCTGGCTAATATCGGTCTATCACTCATTTTTACACTAGGTCTTAAAAACAATCTTGGCCTTGATGAATCTGACAATCTAGCTGAAATACTCACAATGAGAATGGCAACGAAACACGCCAGTGTGGTGTTCCAGTCTCCTCCTGTGGCCGCTGCCTTTCCAACCAGAACACTGTAGAATATGAAGTCTCCAAGACCCAGTTTCACCCCTCCTGTGAGAAGGTCAACCAACAAGCTTTTCAGAATACATCTAGTTGCACTTGAATGGAAAGATGTAAAAACCTCTTTGTTACGTTTGCCTTGATTGCTTGGGAAGGACTTTTTTAATGGGTCTATCTGGTTGTCATAGGACATCGCATACATGCGAGCCCTATTTACAACACAAGCTCTCTCATTTCTAGGTGTGACTTTGTTGGGGAAAGTTGAGGCTGTAGTCATAGAAACCACTTACGGTCTTCCTCAAAGTCCTCTTCTGCTGAATACCTTCGCCTCCTTCCTTGAGACGCATCATCTTCTGACTCCACCCCTTCCTGTGCACGGGCTTCACCCTCAGTGTGCTGCCTTTCATCAGCTGAGACAACAGCAATAGTTTATTCACCCCAATATACTGTAGGTTAAATTGTATTACATTTCACTTTCATGGTCTTCTATAAATAAGTCCTAAAATACTCACTGACCTAAATTCTGATTACTATTATCAGCCATTCCAACCATCCAAACCATGGCCGCTGAGAAAGACAAACAGTGCATTTATTAGTACACATGACCCATCTTGAGCGGAGTTACATTGACTGAACTAGTAGAGTACACATCTGGTGCAAATCAGTTGAAGCAACAGTAGAGTTGAACAATGCCAGGACACGTTGGCTTATACGATGCGATAAAGCAATAAAAGATATCTCTTCCATGTAAATCAGATCAAATAAAGGAAATAAATTCATTTTGACAGGAAAAGTACTTTATATATATACTGTAGAGTCAAATTTCAGCACTTTTAAAATTTGCGTTTAATCGCGATTAACTGTGAAAATTGTGCGATTAATCGCGATTACAAATTGTAATAAACTAAAAGCATATTTAAACATCAAATGTCTTCTGATTTGGCTTTGATTTTCACAATTTTGCATTCAGTGTGGACAGACAAATTGCTTGTTGCATGCTGTTGTTGAGTGCTTGGTTTCATTGTTCTGTACGTACATGAATATATGAGTGCGGGGAAAATTGGCTCGTTTCTTTCCTGAGCGGTCTCAACCAGCATCCTCAACGGGCCTTTCGGACAAAGCACTGCTATCAGATCTGTAAGACCAAAAAAGCAAATGCAAGAGCATGAGAACAAGTACAATGACCGTTGCACATAAGGTTTGCCATTTGATCTTCAGGCAAGTGTACCGTAAACAGAGATGCCTCCCAGTATGACCCATGCTGACCACTCTGGCAGGTATTTGATGAATATGAGTGCCATGAGAGCACTGATGACAATGAGGTAAGTCTGCTGCAGCCGTAATGGGCCTTTCCAGTGTATGCAGATCATTCCCACGACGCCGAAGTTCCAAATGATCATCACTAACGTTGGGTAATCCATGGCCACGTTATACGTCTTAAAAACCTCTCTGAAAAGCAAAGCGTTCATCAGAATTTAATAAAAGTATTATCATAACACATTCAAAGCAACTAAATCTTCACACATAGGAATAGATCTGCTTTAAAGGGGTCACATCGACGAGGAATACAATTTCATGTGAGCTTTTGAAATGCAAGAGTTCATTGTACAACGAAAATCCAACAGATCCGTTACTGAAATTGATGCTGATAAATATTACACTGGTTTAAATGTGCTTTTTATTTGACCATGAGGTTTACTAATAGCTGTGGCAAAAAAATAAATAATTAAACCTCATTAAAAACAACCCAATTAAAATGCTGACATAGTTGGAAACCTCTATTAGTTTCTGCAAATCAGTTCTTTCAAACTGTCTGTTTCAATTGTGTCAGTTCAATGATTCATTTGCATCATAATACTACAGAAATGTTCACTGAAGTCTCTACATGGCATTTTACATGCTTTTAAATGTTTTAGTACAAAATATATGTTGATAAATATGGAGTAGCTGTTTATTACTATGTATTGCATAAATGAAAGAAGAAAAAAAAAGAGAGTTAAATATTCTTTCTTGTGTTCACACAGTGAAAGCTGTGGACAACATGATTATTTTTCACACTACTGCACATTTCACTGAATTTACAGAAATCCCCCTTTTAAGCCATTTCAAAAGGAAGATCAGTTACACAGCAATATGATACAAAAGCAAAGCTCAGCAGCATCTTACCCTAGATACATGAAGCTGAACCAGAAGAGCAACATCAGAGAAGACAGAATCAGCCAGCCATGAATAAACTGCACAAACACACACAGAGTAACAGAATAAAATGGTTAGTCATGGTAAGACCATCAAAACTCTGCACATTGTAGAAGATGGTTCAAAAATAATGCATGCATATTTCAGGACCAAAACAATATTATAATTTAGATAGCTACATTATCTACATAATTATACTAAGTAATGTATATAAATATAAGTTATAGGCTGATATTATAAAACAGGATAACCCTGTTTGCTAGGCTGAGAATGTTTACATTTATGCATTTGGCAGACGCTTTTATCCAAAGTGACTTACAGTGCACTTATTACAGGGACAATCCCCCCGGAGCAACCTGGAGTTGGACACAATGGAGGTGGCTGTGGCGATTGAACCAGCAACCTTCTGCTTACCAGTTAAGTGCTTTAGCCCACTACGCCACCACCACATCAACTCACTGATAAACCAGTGTTACTTTTCCTTGTGTCAGTTCCAAAATCTACCAATATATTTGTCGATGTATAATAAATTATTTCTGTTTTCAAGTTTGTTTTTTTTTAAGCAAAATTTAGTAAATATTGTATAAAGTAAGTTTGTTTCACTTAAAGGGACAGTTCACCCAAAAATTGTAATTCTCTCATGATTTAATCACTCGCATGCCAGCCCAGATGTATGACTTTCTTCTGCATAACACAAACAAAGATTTTTAGAAGACTATCTCAGCTCTGTAGGTCCATATAATGCAAGTGAATGGTGACCAGAGCTTTAATGCTCCAAAAAACACATAAGGGCAGCATAAAAGTAATCCATACGACTCCAGTAGTTAAATCCATGTCTTCAGAAGTGATTTAATAGGTGTGGGTGAGAAACAGATCAATATTTTCATAATTGTTTTACTACAATTCACCACCCCCGACCAGAAGGTGGCGATATACACAAACAAAGCAAATCGCCAAAAAAAAAGAAGAAGAATGTCAAAGATAAAGTGGAGATTTATAGTAAAGAAGGACTTCAATATTGATCTGTTTCTCATGCACACCTATCATATCGCTTCTGAAGACATGCATTTAACCACTGGAGTTGTTTGGATTACATTTATGCATTATGCATTTATCAGCCATCCTCCTCTCTAGATATCGGTATCTGCATAGCCATTGAAACACCCACATTGGGCGACCACTGTTAAAAATATGTCACTTGAACATAAATGTCTATTTATAGAAAGTTCTGCAGATTTCCAATGAATTGGAATTATTTAAAGTTCTACACATCCCTCACATGTTTATATTTGAAATATCTTGGCTAATATGACAGTGCTTTCTGCTACCAATTAGTGTTGTGCTTATATATATACACACACACACACATTTTACCTTACTTAACCTCAAAACCCAGATTTATCCCCAAAATCCCATTGCAGAAAACAAGAAAAAAGTTATTCCAGGCCTGGTTATTGTGTTGTAGTTATAGTAAAAACTCACTTTATAGCAGCGATACTTATAAAGCACCACCAGTACTATCGTCATGACGACAATGACACTGATCATGACAAGGGTGTTGAGGAAGGAGTTCAGGAGCCTCTTGCCCACAGAGTTCGGGTCCTCTTCGAACGGAGTATATATGCTGAAAAACAAACACAAACCATGACTTTGCTTCTTTAAATTCCTCTTATTTAAAAGTTCAAGAGTGTAACTGCAAAAATAATAACTGTTTTCAAACAGTTATTAAAGTTTCACTCCCACCGTCTTCCATTGGTGGAAAAACAGGTAACCCCGCCCAAAAAAAATCCCACTATTGGCGAAGTCGATTTTGTTATGTCCAGGTCAGTGTGGTCACTCAAACACTGGTGGTCGACTGGTGCATTAGAATGCCACCGGAGAAATTACACACGTTATCTTTAAGGCAAGTTGAGTAAACAAATCTGAAAATGTATTTACATTTAAAAAAAAACTTTTTTATAAAACGCAGAGACAAAATGTAGCAATAGATCGATACGTTTTGCCATTTTGAGATTAACGCAAACAGAAAATCTGACATTTGCTGTGACTTTTAAATAAAAATTGTGAAAATAGATGTGTAGTTTTGATTTGGCATCATTATAGAGCATCATGCATACATTGGCATTTAAGGTACAAAACAAATGGCAAAATAACAAAACAAAACAAAGTGCATACAGCCGCTGTCCGCTCTTCTCGGTGTAGAAACTGACGGATTTTATAGTTGCCACGACGACCACCATGCAGAGCGTGACAGGGACAAAGAGCATGATGACGTGTTTGGCTCCATATTTGAGGGTCAGCTCTTCTTCCTCTCCATCAGGAGTGGCCGCTCTCTCCCTCTCCACCTGTCCTGCCTCACCCAAACCTGAGCTGACCGGCCGTCGCTGTGGGAATCAAGAGTGAGGAAGAGGATGATGAAGACGGGACATTTTGATGCAGAGGTTTTGTAGTGCAGGCTTCCCACACTTTTTGTACACAACATTACTAATCATTTGTATTTACTTGATTAGGATTTTTTTTTAAACACATTTATATTTGGACCGATTTGTGAACCCCTTTTGAACGATTCATTGAAGAGGCAAAACACTCTTTAATTTTAGGTCAGAGAGACATCTCCATTGTCCACGTACCTGTTTGGGCTCTGTGTCCTGAGGGACAGACGTGTCATGATCTTGGTTGTACGAGGGTACGGTTGGGCTTCCAGACTCTACCAGAGCGGACCTCTCGTTGTAAGAGTCCTCTTCACTGTCTGAGGTATTCATCAAGAGAATGCAACAGAAGCCAAAACGCCAAAAGCTGCAAAATGTATCATGCCAGATGTAAAAAGTACTACAGTGTTAATACGATGTTTTTCTGGACACTACCAAGACGGAAATACCATGGTAGTCTTAGAAATGCCATTTAAAGTATAATTTAAGTACCAAAGATATATTAAAATATTTTAGCCTATTTTTAAGATTTACACTTTTACATCTCAGAACAAAATTCCATCAAATTGAATTGTGTAATCTTTAACAACTTTTAATAAAACTTTAATTAAAAAAATATAAATCCTAGGAATTTTAAGATATTATGGAATTTTGTTTTTAAATTTAAATGAGTAAAACTTACATTTTATTTTTGAGTGTATATGAATATGGTAATCAAATAGTACCATTGTAATACATAATAATTAGTGAATATCTGCATAATATATACAATAAAGCGGTTAACATATGTAATGTTTATATATAATATGTCAAAACTGTATAGAACCTTAAAAATTGCTCAAAATTATTTACAGATATAACACACAAATATTTAGAGAACATCAAGCATAAAAAACTAAAACAATTTAAGGATGACAAATAAAAGCATAAAATAAATATAAAAAGACGAGGAAATGTGTGGAAGAAACTGAATAAAATGACATTATTACTAGTGATGCACAATATTGTTAACGACATCAGTATTGGCCAATAGCATCAGTCTCTGCATATTGGAAGCAAATAATATAAGGGTTTTTATATTTAAACAGTCCATTTTTCTGTCTTTTTTCCCACTCAAATGTACTAAACTGTTATCCATCTTTTGTATCATAAATGAAAAAGTTTTTAAAGTCAGACAGAGCACTTAAAGCAGATCAAAGGTCTTTTGTAGGTTTGTTTACATTATAATTTTTTGACAGTTGAAGTTTGAATTAAGGAGCATTCCATTTAGCCCGTTTGAACATTCTATCAATGTCGCTAGTGGATTTTTCAGGTTTTTGATCATCCGCTGTGCGTTATTCCAAAATATTTCTATCAAGTCAGTCCACTCGGCCGCCATTTTTGGAACGATCTCGGGAGGCTATTTCCAGTCATGACAGTGCAGCTCCTATCTACTTGAATGGGGAACACCGAAGTATCAAAAACGGTTGGTCAAGATTACGATCAAAGAACATATTTCAAATCAGAAATAACATTTTATAATATTGTAAAAATAAATGTTTCTTCTTTAACTCATATTACGCTAAAACACGCAATTTTCCCGTATTAGCGAGTTGATTGATCGGCGATGTCTAAAAGGTGTTTACTTTTTACCTCGAAGGCGGGACTTCCTTTCTACATCCTTGATTAGCTGTCAATAACGCCAAACAAAATTATATATCTGTACAACCCTCATTGTTACCTATAGTGGTATGGTATTAGCATCACCATACCATGAAAGTGCCACAGTCTGTTTTGTATGAGGATTATTTAGAAAAACACTGAAAGTATGAATCTTTAAAATTAATGATAATCTCTGGGACGAACGCTAACATTCTTATTACACATTTATTTTTTAATGCTCCGCCTTGTTATAATGACTGCTAAAATTATAAATTAATTAATGTGACGTTTCTAATAATGTTCGATAAATCCAGACCCTCTAAAAGAATGCATCATCGGCTTATCAACATAACAACGTAAATTACGCAGTACCTGTTAAAAAGCAAACTATCATATCCCTAAACATACGGGAGGGAAGACAGATATACCTTTAAATGTGAGACAATTTACATGAAAAATGTTCCGGCGGTGATATTTGTAGACAGTCTCCGTCAAAACATTAAATTCCCATGAGGAAATGATGCCGATCAGCTGATCAGCTGATCGTCACCACGTGATGCAAGTGACGTCACATGTCACGTCTTTCTTTTCAGGAAAATGTTCACTGTTTTTAAGCTGATACACAGGTTTTACCCTGTTAAGAAGTTTATACAGAAGTTTAGAGCTGACATTAATTTAACATGCTCTTTTTGTCTGAACTCTGATGAAACACTGGTACACTTATTTTGGTCATGTCACTACACTCAGAAGCTTTGGAATGATATTGGTGTTTTTGTCAAAGGTAAGATTTTGCCAGGCTTCTCAATATTATGAGAAACATTATATTTGGGTATTTTGACTCGGACCACACAAAAGGAAATATCTGTTTTGTTATTAATTAAATGCACATTTTCAAATTGTAACCTGTCTTCTTAAAAGGCTGCCGAGAGACGCTGGCTGCCATAGAAAATGTATGACTTCCGGTCAATTTGACGCTCTGAACGCACCATAAACGCACCAGACAGACTTTTACTGTAAACATTTTTTTTTTTTTTTTTTTTAATTATTATTATTGCTGAGAAAATTAGACGTATTTTTTTTTTATTTTTTATTTTTACAAATAAAATAAACGTATAGCACATTCACAGCTATACGTTTATTTCACAGTTCATATACACAGTTATATCACAGTTCATTTGTTCAGTTGCAGGAGGGACTTGAGAGCTTTTCATAAGGGCGTTCCCTTCGTCACTATTACAGACGAAGAGAGAGAGAGAAAGACAGAGATGGGTACATGCTCCAGTGCATATCTGGCATGTAAATAAGTCAACATTAGTCATTTTGAAATCTCACAGCAGCAGCAATGATTTGCCAGGAAAATACAGTTCACTACTGCAGCTGGATTTTTGTGGTCGGGGGACTGCTTTACCTCTTGCGGCAAATGTCCACACACACACCATATGGGCGCTATGTGGATACAAACACCCCGTGCGTGATGGTGCCGGCCAAGCCAGGCTGGTTTATACAGGAGCTTCCATCATTTTTAGTTCCGGTGCTGCTCTTGTTGACAACGGAAATTTATCAGGGAATGGGACAACATTTACTGCTCTGGACTTTCTGCCTGCACTACTTTCAAAGGTAATGAGGCAATTCACATAGTGTTCAATGTGCATAAAGTGACAAATACTTTGTCCATTGTCCATAAAGTGGACACAGTTGATGCATAACATGTCCATGGACATTCTTCTATAAGATTTTAGGATGTGTATATCTTAGGTCATGTGACTGGTCACAATTTCTTTTTACCCATTCAAAACACTTTTTGCCTTCATCTGGCCATTTGATTTGACAAATAAAACAAATATTAATAATAATGAAGTGTTCATACAAATATCCCATTCATTCTTTTAGATAATATGAGATCATAAAAGTTACATGCATAATATTAATGTTTCCTAGAATGCTCCAGGGAAGCACAGCTGTGCCAAATTAACTGAGCCTGGACATCTGTACAAGTTTTTTAATAGGACTTTGTGTCTGGTAAATGTAAACCGTAACAGAATGACGTTTTTTTAAGAGCACTAGTTCAGGCAGGTTTGTTTCAGATGTCAAATGGCAGTTTTTGATGAGATGATAGTAGGCATTTGCAATCCGGGGAGGAACAAAAATGAGCTGTTATGTTGGTTAATTATCGCTTCTTGTAGGTTACGGTTTGTCACATACTAAATTGAGTGCCTTGCCTGTTGCCCCTAATCGAAAAACCATATGGGGCCAATCCATAAACATTCAAATACACATCGTTTCAAAAGTGTAGCCACAAGATGTAAACACTATATATCTAAACATGATTTTAGTGTGATAAAATCACATACTAACCTTATCTGTGTATGTCCAATAGTAGGCCAAACAACTGTAATCCCATATTGGATATAACTTTACATGGAAAAGATTAGTAAGCAATTTTATTTCAATAAAGTAATATTAACATTTCGTTTGTTTACGCCTTGTGGCTAAACTTTTGAAATTCTGTGTATTTTATCGTTTATTCACAGGTGTTTATTTTTGGTTTTTTTAAATGAGGGGCGAGTCGAAAAACTGTTGATTGATCTTAACAGTTTTGGGAAATTACTCCAAAAAGTAATTCTCTAAAATTGTAAACAGATTACTGACTTTACTGATTACTTAATCCAAAAATTAATCACATTACTAATTACTTTTAAGTTACTTCCTAAAACACTTTTCACAGAAAAGCTTTTTGTTTTCCGCTCAACAAATTCAAAACAATGTCTATATTTCCTTTTTGTTCATTGACTCGTTAGGGGGCGCACGCACTTCAGCTGTCACAAAACTAAAACAGATGTACATATTAATGTAATTGACTTTTTAAATCTATTCTACATACAGGATATGGTGTTTTAGAAATGTAACCCAAGGAATTAAAGGCAATCAACTTAATTGAAAGTCAGTAACTGTTATCAGATCACAAGAATTTGAAATGTAAATCACTAAACAACATTTTGTACATGAAAGTAATTAGATTACAGTAATTAATTACTTTGTAATTAGATTGCACCCAACAATGGCACTTAGCTTGTATTGAACCTGCAATATTTATTTAATATCTTGTTATTTTGCCTCCCAGGTAAATGCCTCTTGTTGAATGCTTAGAAAATTTGACTAGAAAACGGGACAAAAACACGGAATAAGAACATTTTGCAATGATTCATTTATTGCACTACACACTTATGTCTATGGTCTTCGCCAATGATGACTGACTGTAGCAATTACTTCCTGATTTAAAAGCGGGATCTGAACCCAGGTCTTCCACCCTGCTGACGCAACATGCTTGTCAGTGAATCAGCATAATGTGGGTGATTCTAGGGTACTGGAACGGCCACGTCATTTTGTGACCGATAGGGTCCGGGCTCTCGGAAACAACATACTGACTTCCCACGTGAAAGATACAGACCCCAAGTTTGGTTAATGTTTAGGTTTTAAAGGTTTAGCATGCATCAGTAAGTTGGACAGCACGAGGGCTGCTCGGAGGATTGGTAAAGCTGCACTTTCCTCATTTCCAATTGCAAATAAACATTAAACATAGATGTACACAACTGCTTTGTTTTGTGACTGTTTCAATATACTGTTTGTTGTTCCGGCAGGACGTTTGTTTTCTCCTTGCTGACTAAAGGCAGATCCTCTCCTCTGCATATTGTGGTGTCTGCCGTTGTCTTCTGCTCTCTAAACGGCTTCCTGCAGGGCCATTATATGCTGCATTGCACTCAGTACAACACAGAATGGCACAGGGATGCACGCTTTGTAATAGGTACATGGACTGGTGCTATACTAAACAACTTCTTGAGGTGCATACTTATTGAAGAGTATTGAAGGAGACTTGTCTGTGTCCACTATCTGTCATAAAAAATTTTTTTTTTGTTTTCTCAAGGAATTGAATCTTATAGGCACAATATATTTGTCTATGTTACTACTTCATCATCATAAATCAAGTGTGTCCAAACTTTTGACTTGTTGCGCAAATTATATTTTTTTAATAGAATCACTTAAATGTTGTTTTTTCATTGGTGACAAATCACAGAAATAATAGTCAACTAAATTAACAATTCAACTAACTTCAGAAATTGATTTTTCCCTCCAGGGATGTTGATGTTTTTCTCAGGAATGGCCATCAACATCCACAGTGACAATGTTTTACGAAACCTGAGGAAACCAGGAGAGATCAACTATAAAATCCCAAGAGGTCAGTTTTTACTTTTAAAGGGCTCACACTGTAAACATGGATTTAATATTCAATTAAACAATTGAATTACAGTGTACTTAAATTATTTAAGTTTGATTGCATTACTATAAAATGTAAGTATATTCTATTAATTTGTCGACCAATTTGAATGTGTGAATAACTAAGTTAAATGGCTTAAAACGATTAAGTTTTTGTCCTGACCAAACCCCCACACTTGAAAGTCACATATGTCATGCCTAATAATAATGACGTTGTATCTCATAGTTATGATTTTTAGATCTCATAAGATACTATCTCATAATTATGACTTATTGTGTCATAATGACTTAGTATTTCATAATAATGAGAACATTTCCCATAATTAAGACATCCATTCTCATAATAATGACTTGTAATTATGTCCAGTCATTATAAGATCATAGAAAGTAATAATTATTAGAAAATTATGTCATTATTATGAGATATGTTCTCATTATTATGACACACTATGGGAATTATTTTTTTTAATGTCTATGGAAAAATTAATTTCTGAGAAATCAAATGTTTCTGTCTAATAGCACAATGTACTTCAGTAACCACGAGCGCTGCATCCGTTACTATGGAGACGACTCTGGCTAGATCCGCAAACTGTTCGACGGGGCATTTTTCACCTGTTAGCTAGCTACTTTTATCTTTCGCCGTGCGGCGGACACCGGTGACTTTGACAGAGATTTTTCGTCTGTTAGTGACATTTGTCATCTGTTAGCTTGTTACTTTCCTCCCTCGCGCGCTTAAACACCCGCTCGGCGACGCACGAGGTGCCGCACGGAGGAGAGAGGAGGGCGACCGGAAGAGTGCAGATCCACGGTCTACTGAATCTGGTGAGTGCATTTAAGTTAACATTAGCGACCACATTGTATTTTGACACTGCTATTGATTGAAATAAAAACAGTAGCTACTGGATGTAACTCCAGTTTTATCTTGGTTCATAGCTCTCTAACAGGCTTTTCCATGATAAACAAACTTGTTTTGTGTTGCAGGTCACAGGAAGAGATGTATTATAACTGTGAAAAGAGAGCACAGCTATTTAAACATTTTAGGCTCAAACATGGAAGTCATGCAAGAATGGAACAATTTCCTTGTTCACATCAGAAATGTTAGTGCATTTAGTGATTTAAATGTACATAAAAAGTACACTTATTACACCAGATCAGCAACCAAATGAATCTGGTACCAGTTTAGTTTTGCTTTCTGTCATGTGGGTTTGCCGAGTCATGTTCTGAGGCTGATTACTTTATTCACCTGCATACTGCACATTTAAAGTTAACCATAAAGTCAGGTGCCTTATAAATACTGTAACTTTGAAAGCAGTGTCTAGTCTAGCCTTTGCATGTGTATCAAGGTGCAGCATATATATATATATACACACACACATCTGGGAGTGGTTAACATTGTGTGACCCAAATTATGTAGTGTTGGGAGTCATAGATGGGGTAATTTGACCATGGGCTTATACATGATTTGCTATGTTTTATGCTTCAGGTTTATTACGAGTTCAACAGAGTGGTGGGAAAAATCTCTTCTTTGATGCACTTGACCGTTTCTCTCCAAGCCTGATGGACCTCTTCAGGAAGAAGAAAGGCCTCACAAGCTTTGTCTGAGCTTTTACGTCAGACAAAGGTGGGTTGACTTGTCTACATCAGTCTAGTCCATTTCTTTCCTATCTCCGTTCCTCTCCTTTGCCTTTCCTCTCTCTCCTTTCTTCTCATCTCTTCTTTGCTCTCCTCTTCCCTTCTTTTCTCCATTTTCCTCTCCTCTCTTGTCATCTCCATTCTTAAAGGCATATTTCACCCAAACATTCTGTCATCTTTTACTCACCCTCATGTCATTCCAAACCTGTCTGACTATCTTCTGTGGAACACAAAGAAGATATTGTGAGAAATGTCTCGTGGTTTTATTTGTCCATACAATGGAAGTCAATGGGCACCAATGTTGTTTGGTTGTCAACGTTCTTCAAAATATCTTCTCTGTGTTCCACAGAAGATAGTCACACAGGTTTGAAATGATACATGGGTGAGTAAATGATGACAGAATTTACATTTTTGAGAGAACTATCCCTTTAAATCTCTTCCTTTCATCTTCAGTCTCTTTTTTTCTCATCTTCATTTGTCTTCTCCACTTTGCTCTTCCCCTTTTCTTGTTTCATCCCTTCTTTCCTTTAACCATCTGTCCTCTCCCTTTTCTCTCCTCTCTCCATTCCTTTTGTGTCATCTCCTCTTGTCCTGTCCTTCACGTTCCAGTCCTGGAAATTTGCAGTGAAGTCATAAAGAATTGTGGGGACGTTTGGGAATTTAATTAATACTTGTGAGTATCCTTAGCAAACGGTGTTGTACAATATGTGCACTATCTTCCAGACCACTGAGCCAACAGACATTAGGTGCCTTTGTCTTCAGGGATTGCCGGTCATTTTGGGGGATGATCCTTCTGCCTTCTTCAAGACCTCCTCCATAAGTAAATAATTTGTTGTAAATGTTGTAGGTACATAGTTATTTTTATTTATTTTCATTTTAAGCCATTAGTGAAGACTGTCTGTTACTAATTCTTAAATGTCTGCTAAAATACTTTCAGCGTAATTTAATCAGCATTCAGTGTTTCCCAGACTTTTATTTTATTGCCAAGCAAATTTTAACTAAATGCAGTTTTGAATAACTGTATTAGTGATTTATGACATGACAAACTGAAAAGATTTGACTAAATTCTGTAAAAAAAAAATTCTCTGCTGTTGCAGTACAAATTAAAGGAAAAAATGTGATTAATGTTTTTGAAGTTGAAGGACATTACTGCCATAATTGGATATGTACATTAAAAGGATTGGTTGCAAAACTGTGCACTGAAAATGGTTTGTTAGCTTGGTAGTTTAGGAGAACTTATCCATTTTCAGTCATTTCAGTCAGGGAAAACATTTGAAAAACTGCTCCCAGAAACTTAAGGTGTATGACTCCCTTTACATTTGCCTAATTTGTATTACTTTTCTGTCACCAGTTGGAAGTTACACATATGTCTTGTACATGAGTTTTGGGTCTGCTTGTTGTTAAATCCTGGTTATGCCAACAAGTACACTCAAAACTCCTGTTTCAGTTTGGGATCCAAAGACATCTGCAAAACTTTCCACTGGTGACAGTAAAGCAGTTTAAGCAAATGTACATTGAGTCACATGATTCTCAAAAATGTTGCATGGCAACATAGAAGTTTCTGGGAACAGTTTTTCCACATCTTTTGAGCGTGACTGAGGCTGAAAGTGGGTAAACTCCTCATAGGTGCTAATCTACAAAACTATATTTGGTGCACAGTTTTGCAGTCAGTACTTGTAATGTACAGATCCAAATATGGCAGTTGATGAAAGTCAATTTAAGACTGTGATTGTCCTTTTAACAATTACTTTTAGTGCAGTTCATACTGTATGGTGCTTTTCATTATACAGTCAGAGGTACATTTTGGTGGACAACATGGCATTATCTATCTGTTTCTTTCTCTGTTAGGATGTAACTGACAAGGACTTGTACAGTCAGACTCCAGTGGCAATCCTCTACGTTGATCAAGAAAGTCCTCAGCTAAACCCATCCAGAGTGGGGATCATCTTGGAAGGGAGTTTGGTGATGGGTGAACTGGCCAACCTGCCTCTGGCCTTCTGTGTCCTTTTTGGACTGATTTATGCCCTGCACCTGGACTAACCCAAGTGCTTGAAAAACACTTTCTGCTTTATTCTGCAGGTAATGCTCAACCTGGGAAAAGGTGAGCTGACACCCAAAATTCAGTCTTTGAAAAATCAGCTTGCCGTGTAAAACGAGCTTCCCAATAGATATACCTCTGCTCCAAATATCTGGTGGTTAGTTTGAAAGTTGCACTGTTTCATAGTGACAAAGGTTGAAATCTCTGAAACTTGAAGTCATCAAGGCAATATGTTCCTTTGATTGTATTGCTGTCTGTTGTATTTTCAAACGAAACATTCTAAATTGAAATAAAACAGAAAAAGAATGTACTTTTGTTATTTGGTTTCTTTTTTTATCTAGTTTAACTAATTAAAAAATAAATATAAACTTAATTTAACTTAAGAAACTAAGTGGAGTAACTGGACAGAGCAATTGACATTACAAATTATTTCAAGTTAAATGATCTTTGAAAGTGCATTGAACTACAAACAAAAGTTTTTAGTGCTGGAATTTTTAAGTTAACTTTACTTAAAAAATGTGAGGAAACCGGTTGCCTTAAAAAATTTAAGTACATTCAAATTATCCGGGTTTACAGTGGCAGTTGCTTCTAATGTTTTTCTGTCAAACTCATTTATGAAACATGGGTGAATCTCACAAAAACACGTCCAGGTCACATTTCAAGCCAAAATCAAAGAAGCCTTTTTTTATTTGTTTTTTTTTTTTGTTTAAAGAAAATTAAGCCTATTTTAATTACCCTTGATTGTTTTGTTTTTTAATGACAATTAAGCATTTATGATGAGCTAATCTAGGCAGAGTAAGGGATGGATTCATTTTTGTAAGGGATGGATAAAGGTGTTGCAAGGGAACTCAAGACAACTGTGGAATGTAAAATGTATTCCGAGGTAAGATGGACTATTGCGAGGGAGTGCAAACCCTTGCAAGGGAACATGAATATTTTCATGAGGGATGCAGACTATTGTGAGAGAACGTAAAACGTATTGTGAGGGAACACAGACTACTGCTAGGGAACGCATAACGTTTTGTGAGGGAACGCAAACTATTTGAGGGAATGTAAAACTTATTGCAAAGGAACACAGACTATTGCGAGGTGGCGCAAACTATTTAGGGAAGACCGACTATTGCAAGGGAATGCAAAACGTATTTTGAGGTAGTGCAAATCTATTTCAGAAAATGCATTTCCTCCCTGTCCTTTAAGGGGCTCCGTAATACTGTGAATGAACGCAAGATATTTTGGTAACAATTTGCAACAAGGTTTCATTTGTTAACCGTTAACATTAACATGAACTAATAATGAGCAACACATTTACAGCATATATTAATTTTAGTTAATGTTAATTTCGATTTATCCAAAAACATTTTTAAGATCAAAAGTTGAATTTAACATTAGTTAATGCACTATGAAATAACAAAGATTAATAAATGCTATAATAATGGTTTATTCATGATAACTAATGCACTAAGTAATGTTAATTAGTGGAACCTTATTGTAAAGTGCAACCAATATTTTTTAAGTAACTTTATTTTTTGGTCTCTACATAATTCCTCTACTTCCATTAAGTCGACATTTGTTTTATACAATATTAATTTCAAAATGCTCTCATTTCTATTTGAAAACAAAGTGTGCATTATCTATTGATATTGACACACACCGTTCTGTTTATCATACACATAAACGCAGCTGTCACCTAATGTCAACAATCTCATGATCGCCAGATATCGTCTTGTTTATTGACCTTTATTGATACAGTATATCAGTCTATTACAACTAGAAACCACACATCCGACATGCTCCCCGATTAATCAAGCTTGAATATGGTTGTTGTTTTATCTTTAGGGGGAATGTTTGAGTGGGTCTCTGGTGCTAACTACTTTGGGGAGATTGTTGAATGGTGTGGATACGCTGTGGCCACCTGGACCTTTCCTGCGTTCTCCTTTGCGGTCTTTACCATCTGCTCCATTGGGCCACGAGCCTACCACCATCACAGGTGCTGTTCAAAATCTAGAACTATGTTCCTAAATTTAGCAAGTTTTGCCACGTCAGATGAAAAATAAATGCAGTGCATGGGTCATTATTTTGAGTTTGTATCTCATTATCTTCAGTATCTCGTGATTTTTAGTTAGCATTTCATTTTTTAGCATTATTATTTTGAGTCAGTGTTTTTTGAGATATTATTTTGAGTATCGAGATCTCTCATTATTTGAGATACTAAGATACAAAAAAATTAGAGACTAAAATTTTGAGATGACAACGACATACTATCTTAAAATCATGACTTGTGTGCTGTTTTTTTTTATGTGGAGGAAACTGGCTTCAATACACATTTTTATTTTATTTAAAAAATGTGTTAAAGTGAAAATAACAGCAAAGATCAAGTACTTTCTACATTGAATAAGTTTAAGTGTGAACTTGAAAGTAATATGTAAATTCTACATTTGTACTAAATTCAAACATGTAAAAAATGTATGTTCTGGCTTTTAATATTATTTATGATTATCTTTACATTGTCATCCTGTATCAATCCTATAGTAGAAAATATTGTCAAATTAATTCACTAATTTTAGTCAGTTTCAAAAGGTAAATAAAATGACAATTTTACTCAACTTTTCAAAGCTGGTGTTCCCAGCATGCCCTGGGCTTGAATAATTAATGACCTAGCATGGTTTCACTGTTTGCAAGTTTATTTACACAGATTTTACATACATTTGTATTGTTATTGTTTTGTTTGGTAACTTCTTGTTTTGTGAATTTAATTTTCTACTGAAAGGGATGGTTCCCACCAAAATTATAATTCTCTCATCATTTACTCCCCCTCATGCCATCCCAGACTTGTATGACTTATTTTGGGTGAACTATCAGTTTAAAATGACCCATTCATGATTAAAAACATAACCATTATTTCTCTCGTTTGGGATTGGCCTCTCCATTAACGATACATGCTTCTGTTTATGGACTATTTAGTGACGGTAGTGGACAGTAAGGCAGCTATGGTAACTAGGTTTAGGAACAGACCCTAAATACATATAGACTAAATTTCTATTTAAATGGTCATTCACAGCTGAATCCGTACAGAATCTAGCAAATTTAAGTAATACCCATTTGTCTTTTTTACAGGTATTACTTGGAGAAATTTAAAGATTACCCCAAATCAAGAAAGGCTGTGATCCCCTTCGTGCTATAACAAAGTCAGAGAGCCGCTGAAGCCTTACATGGTCAAAGGGAAATCAACGACAACGTTTCCATTTCAACAAGTTTAACCACAAAGCTAAATAGGAACTGCAAGTGCTGATGTTACATTGTTCAAGTTTTGTATTTATTTTTTTAAGTACACAATTAAACCCTTCGTTTTCAACTATAAATAGTAGAGAATGGTCAATTATACTTATATCCAAATCCAAACAAGCAGTTGTCAGAAGTCCATTAATTATTATAAACAGTCAAATATCATCCGTTCTCAGGAAACATAAAACGAACACCGTATGCTGATGTTCAAAGTCCTCCGAACTGAAGCCTTTCAGTACATTGTTTCAAATGAACAATATGACACACCGTGTTTTGCTCTGAGTAAATGCTGTATGGACTTTGCATTTCTAAGCAATAGATTTGATTGATTGCTCATGAAAATTATTTCATGTGTGTTCATCAGAAACCAGTCAGAGAATAAACCACTATAATAATGGTGAGAAACCCCACACACATTCCCCATAACATCCCTTGAACTACATTCGCTTAAAAGTTCTCATTTCCTGTTATTCTTCTGGGATGGCTTTACTTTTGAGCTGTTGTTCCAAGCACACCAAACTGCCAAAATGGATACCAAGAAATGCGCCACCACAAACCAATAGCCGGTTCTTGCTGAGCCAGCTATGGCTTCTCATCCTCTCCGTCTTTACTCTCCACTATAAAACATCTTTAGTAGAGGATGGGGGTAAGATCTGCGGAATGGAAGGGATGAGATTAGGAAAAACAGAGCAGTGATTTAGCGACTTTGAGTGACTGGTTTCTGACATTTTGGGATTCCAAATTAAGTTTCATTCCAGAGTTCTAGTTTTTGTTCATGCAAAAACTTGATTTACACAGTATCCACGATTTGCAGTTTACATTTCATGTTTCACAACTGCATTCCACATTCAGTTCAAACTTCACAAAATCGTTTCACAATCACGTTCACAGAGTTCATGGTCAAAACCTGGTGTGCTTCCCCAACCAACAACACCTGACTTCTCATGTGCTCACCTAAACACAACTGTTATGCCCAAATATCACCCAGAGTGCAAATTAAAATGGCTCGAACATTCAATGTATATTGCATAAGTACAGATTAAGCAGTATAATTTTTGGGCAAGATGAAGAGATACAGCAGCTTGCCCGTATCTCTCCCACACTTGCGGGTGAAGTCTTCATTCTCCGTACAGTAAAGACGTCTGTTCCCGTGTCCCGAGACATGCATCGAACGCAATGAATAAGCGTGTACTGCCCCACACAATCAGTTTCTGTGCTAAGATGTGCAGTCGAGCGTGTACCTTCTGGAAATTTATATATGCCAATTTTAGCCACAGAAAGAGGGAAAAAACATAAGTGAAGTTTGAGTATGTGGAAAAAAAAATGGATATTGCACTAAAAATGGACCAAAAAGAGAAAGATTTGGTAATATTTTAATATATAAAAACATGACTTTTCTTGTCATTCATAAGTTTTTCAAGCATTAAAAAATAAGATCATAAATACCTATTATATGATTCCAAGTTAAATATGAATAAATGACTTCAGATGTATGAAGCACACATATACCTTATAGAGTATAACAATATATATATATATGTCAATCGCAGAAGCCCTAAAACGGACAATTATTTATCATAATCGCATTTGTTTGACTATTAATGGCCAGCCAAATTTCATAAATGTGACAGCCCTATTTCTGACAGATATATAAAATGTGCTGCTAAAAATAAAACTTTTCTAGAATGTATTTTTTTAGTTAGGCCAGTGCAAATTGTCCAAGCAGATCTTAAGTAGTCTTCAATTGGGCCAGCAGGGGAAAAAAAAGCCATACAATGCATTTTAAGTTTTGATTTAAAGTGCTTTTAACACAATCTAGGACAATTCTGACCTGTACAAATAGAAAACTACTACTTTCTACTAATAGAAATGGCATATCCGCATAACATGGCATTCACAAAAAAAAAGCCTGTAACTTTCAAAGCAAGAAAAGATTAGCCACACAAAGCTCATCAGAGGAAAAGCAGCACGTGTGTTCATTCATGTTTTTGTGTAAGTGACCAGAATGTTGACACTTGGACCAGAGTGACTGATTAACAGAGCACACACACTAAAGGGGTCATAACAAACTTTCCTTGATCTTTCCTTGCCCAGAAAGTAGCTTATTGAAAGAAAGAATATTATTGTGAGAAACTGGCTTTCCCGTTTACATGCACTGGACAAGTGATATACTTTTTACTCCCATATACATGCGGCTCGGTCAGTAAGCAGCTTTCTCCATGGCAACGTCATTTCCCCGTGACCCTTGTGTAAATAACAAACATGGCATCCGAGGAAGACTTCGCTATTTTTTTCTCTGTTGCTTAGTTTCATTTTTAGATATTCCAGAATTGTTGCTGTGTTTGTTTCCTTCACTTTCTATCGCAACCTCGCAGTGGAATTGCGCTGCAATAGTGGGGCTTCACTTTTGCGTTAAACTCTGGGATACCCAACAATGAATGAGCACATATACATGAAGGTGTGGGACAGTCGATATTTTACATTAGTGTATAAATGAGTTTAGTTTTAGTGTATGCGTTTTTACCACTGTACCCCCAGAAATGTGGAATTCTTTCCGCTGTGTTGACATGCTGTAGGGCTCCATCCTATGATGTTTGTTATCCGGTCTATTCTACGCACATGCACACTCCTCAAGAACCTGTAACAACACCGCTTATGCGTTTACATGGCCACATTAGGCAGCGTTCTCCAGGAGAAACCTGGGTGTGTCAAACCGCTTTCTCTTAATCCCTTAAGTGGCATAAGGAAACCAGAGTTCTGGTTTACATGCCGTTTTAGAAGACTGGGTGGTGGGTCCGATAATCTGAAGTGGTGCGAGCTGCGAGACGATCGCCTGTGTTAAATGACTGCTCTTGGGTCTAGGGTAAGTTGGTGCCTTACGCAGATGCAAAATATGCATATACAGAGCGGCTGTACTGGTCCAGTGGTTTAATCCATGTAATTTGTTTTTCATTATTTTGGTCACATTTCAGCTTTTTAAAAATGAACAAATTAATGTATTCAATCAATTAATATGATATTAAATTGCATATAATATTTTTTGCTACATTTTTATTGTTCAGTTGCATAATTTGTCATATTTACAGGTATTTACATTGATTTGCTTTACATTAAACATGCAGTGAAAGGATCTCGCAGCTGAATACTTCACAACTAAACTACACAATCACTGGTGAGTGAAATCTAAACATTTAACAGCCAGTTGCCAAATATATACATTTTAGATGCATAGCTGGTAATTTTGTTGCAAATACAAGTGACTTCCTCTCATTGTAGTAGAGGGTTGTGCATTGAGTAAAAGATCGATCTAGGGATTTACTATATATTGCAATAGCAAGATGTACATTGAAAAAGGAGTTATATTTTTACCTGTTCTCTCCCAAAATCAATCAGATTGCTTCAGAAGAGATGGATTAAACCACTGGAGTCGTATGAATTTTATGCTGCTTTTGTGCGCTTTCTGGAGCTTCAATGTTTTATTCGCCATTCATTTGCATTGTTTGACCTACAGAGCAGAGACATTTTTCAAAAATCTTCAATTGTGGTCTCCAGAAGAGAGAAAGTCATACACATTTGGGATGAAATGAGGATGAGTAAATGATAAGATCATTTTTATTTTGGGGTGAACTATCCCTTTAACAGTTCACACAGGGAATGTAAACTGTTCCCACCTTACTCCTTAGCTTTGGCCTCTCTCTTCTTGCTCGGCGCGGGCAGAGGCGGTAGGGATGGAGCAACGTATGACACAATGCCTGGCTCTGGAATATATTCCTCCCTGTTCTTCCTCAGCAGTGGATTGGATTTTATTGTATACCAACCCCAGTGCACCAATCCAAGGCCAGAGCCCATAACAATAAGCACTTTGTAATTGTGCCAAAAACTCCTGAGCTTGCTCATACCTACAGACAAGAAGCAAACATGAAGAACATATTCATTTATTACACTGAAGGACCATTTTAAATGAACTAAAAGGGAAAATGGTAATTAAAAATTGATTCAAGTTTAAATAAGTTGGGACTTGTACCAATATTTACACCGATATATGTGAAACTGGGATAATCACACGTGTGCTCTAACTATAAGGCTTGAGTCAAATATAGTAATCTATACTTATTTACTTTAAATTACCAGTATGTGGAGATATGCCGAAGAATGTGAATTGCCAAAATCAAAAGAAGTGAAAGTGGACATTTATCGTAAAAAAATAAAATAAAATACTTAAATATTGATCTATTTCTCACCCACACCTATCATATCACTTCAGAAGACATGGATTTAACCACTAGAGTCATATGGATTATTACAATGTGTTCAGCAGTAGAAAGTATGCCTAGCACATCTGGGATGGCATAAGGGTGAGCAAGCAATGGAAGAATTTAAATTTTGGGGGGAACCATCCCATTAAAGCAAGTGTCAATTATGTAATGAAGGTAGATTTTAACCAGAAGCTGGAAGTGTTCATAGGACGAGGGCATTTTCTATTAATTGTCCAGTTTATGCAAGTTGTCAAATGCGTTTTATATGATGATGTAATTTAATAATTACAATCTCTGTCCATTTGTACTGCTTTTGATGCATAGTTTAGTGTTGCATAACTTTTTTTTTTACTTTTAACTATCAATATGCAATCTGACGGTTAAGTTTAGCTGTTTTATCTGCAGTCAATATAGTATGTGTCTATACAGTAATAAAAAAACAACCCTGAGAAATATTAAATGAAATAAAAACGTGTGATAACTAGCCCCGGTGACCCTGTATGTTTGTATGTATGTATACTGTGACACGTTCTCGCGTATTCCCAATAAACGGGTTTGAAATGAAGACAGATCAAACTAAATATACGTCTAAATTTGTTCGGTGATAAAGTGTAAAATACGAACTTATAAACTCTATAGTCCTTTAAGTTAGATGATTATAACACTCACCTTCAGCTTTCTATTTCCACTCACGCTGCGACCATTTTGGGTCCTGAATCCTAATGAAGGAGACTTAGGTTACCGATAATAATCCTGACTGAAAATGTTATGGGCAAAATGCATTAAACGTAAACAATTTAATAGACTGATACCAGTAAAAATTTTTATTTAATTGCATAAAAAAAAAATCAACTATATGATTAAAGCATTAGTCTCGTGGAGTTCTTTCCTGCAAGTGTCGCCTTTGACTTGCTCACTGAGGGTTGAAATGCACAACGTCATCGAACGATATGAAAAGCTCTTTTTTTCTATTATAATAGGCGACTTTATAATTGTGCTTTGTAACAAATAATTTTCTTTGGTTAAATTTCTTTGCATTGCCACTTCAAGGCCAGCAGAGGGAGTTGCTTACTTGTGTAAAAGCTTCATTCACAATGTTCCTCACAGGATTAGTTCACCCAAAACAACATTTTTGTCATCATATACGCACCCTCATGTCGTTACAACAAACATGTGTGAGTTTCTTTCTTCTGTGGTGTACAACAGTCTCAGTCACTCATTCAAAAGAAGCTGAAGCTGTCTTTAATTTCAATATTGTCAATGATGAATAAGCCTGGCCTAGTTTGTCAGGCTAGTCAAAGCCAAACCCTTAAAGACCTCATGAAATCAAAATTTGAGTTTTATATAAATTATTTTATACTGCGAAACTTCTGCATTTGTGCGGAGAGAGCGTAACGGTCAAGTAGTGTCTTACGACAGCCCCGTTTGCAGATCCCATACAAAAAAATGGGGAGAGCCGAAAACCGACACCTACCTGTTGCAATATTGTCCATGACTTCTCTTATAAAACAGCAATTTTATCGTAGTAAACTCCACACAAAAAAGTTTTCAAAAGTTTTAGTTGTTTAGTATAAAACATGTTGAAGATTAGCGGATGGGCCATCAATTCATTAAGTGATGAGCTGTTCCTCACCATAAGTGTACTGAAGCACATCCTCAATTGACATCCATTCAAAAACAGCGGCCTCCTTCCTCTTTGCCAGTGTACTGATAGTTGTGCTTACTTTGAAGGCTCCCCCTTGGCAGAGGGGTTCTGGTTTTGTGACTTTTAATCCATAGCTGTGCACAAAATCACATACAGCCACAGTAAAACACTACATTCTTTAGGTATGTATGCTAGTAGTATGAATAGACTTCAGACATGCTTCATTTGGGGATGTGGGTTGACTCTTAATTCTATAGGATGTGAGAACAACAACCATGGAAATAATTCGCTCTGGTTTTATTAAACAAGCAACATTTATGGTATGTACTGTACATCACTTATAGTTGAGAAGAGCCATCTGACTTGCGGTTCATCAACTTTTTTTTTTTTTGAACATGACGTTGCATCAAATATTGATGTGACTTTTAATCCATAGCTGTGCACAAAATCACACACATCATCTTGTACTACACAGATATTTGTCCAATCAAATGCTCTCTAGAATGAGAATGTCCCTCCCCCAACCTGCAACAGACTAGCAAATAGTAAATCATGGTTCATGGCTGCAAGGTAGCTTAAACCTAATGGCTATAAAAAAAGAAAGGGATGAGCCCTTCGATATGTCCTGCCCCATCTTTCTTTAAATATGTCAACATAGAAAAGAAAACTGCACTCGTCAAGTAATTTCATTAGTTTTTTTTATTTCACATAAAAAAGAGAGCACAGCTGGTCAGCCGTTTACAATAGATGTGCTCTCTCTCTCTCTCTCTCTCTCTCTCTCTCTCTCTCTCTCTCTCTCTCTCTCTCTCTCTCTCTCTCTCTCTTCTCTCTTTTTCATGCCATCCCACTCCTGTCACATGATATGTTGCCGAAATTTGTTCCATTGCATAAATGCACCCAAATAATCTATAACATGTAATAACATTCTGCATCCCTGATATGGAAGATAGCGTGAAATTACACACATTACAGTTTTTGTGTTATGTTGTTTGTTTTATTGTCTGTGTGTATCTCTTCTAATGCTTGGAATGTGCAGCATCTGGGTCTTATCAGTTTAAAAACGTTAATGACAGGGTGTGAAACATTTGGAGGATGTGATACTCCAACAATCAAAGTAGGATCATTTAACACGGTTTCAAATGTGTTATACATTGTAGAAACATGTGCAACTCTTTAAGATGTCTAGAAAGACAAGAATGGGGTGCGATTGACTGGCATGTTCATGTTACTGCAATGACATGCAGCAGAATTTACAGCATACACAAGCTTAAAGGGACAGTTCCCTCAAAAATAAGAGTCATCATTTAGTCACCCTCACAATTCTGTGCTCCACTGAAACAATAGAAGCATACTGGCTTCAAAACGAAATGAGGGTGAGCAAATAATTATAGAATTAGAATTTTTGGGTGAACTATCCCTTTAGTATTTCCATTAATCTAGTTCTGAGTGGGCTTTGTGAATGAAGTCGGGACTGACATATCCACTCATTTCGACACTGCACTTTCTCTTTAATTAGCCTGTGCAGTAAACACGCTGTTAAAACAGGCCGCCGTTTCTGCAGTTCTCATGGGAATTCGTACTCACACACACACTCTGACGCCACAAATAATCCCACTGAGGGCAAGCCTGGTTCCCCTGCTGTGTGTGTAGCGGGAGCCAGCTGGTACGTGATAGCTGTGAGGTATGTGTAAACCTCACTCCCCTGGCCTCAAGAGGCGCACTAGCGAACGATACAAGGAACTGTAGCTTTTAGCCTCCTTGTTAAAAGCCTCCCATGCCGGCTGACGCCGGTTCGAATCCCTGGGCCGGTTACATGTGCATAAATGTGTAAAGACGACATCTGTACTTTACTAGATTCACTTACTATAAGACACTACTAAATAGAGATAAATGAGAGGGAGTGGCTGTCTATATTTTGCTGTTTAGAGTCAATGTGTTCTCAGGGTGTGTTAGGAATCACGTATTTTACTGATCTTGCAGATTATAGTAATGCAAGGTAAGGCAAGTTTATTTAGAGTATATGGCACATTTTGTACACATCTTTATTATAAACATAATAAATAGAAAAAAAAAGTTTAATAAAAAAAATATTAAAATGAATAAAAACGAAAGAAAACAATAATGCATAAATAAAATTATATAGTGCAAGTGTCAATGTTATTTTCTGTATTAAAGTGCTGTTTATTTCCCAATAGCTGGTGGGAAGCTTTATCTCACAGTTGAGTTTCATAAAAATCCATATCTCTCTTTTTTCCTTCTCTATTAAAAGTGTTGACATCTTCCCCTGCCATGAGGAGAGAGAAAGAGAAATGGCAGGTTTTGTAGCAATGACAGAGGGCAATAACAATTTAAGTTGGCTAATTGTAAGAGGCTCAGGGCTATAAAGCAGTATTCTATGACACACACAATCACACACAGTGAGTGTGGGAAGCTAGCTTGTGTTACAGTAACATGCCCAAGCTGCTCCCTCAGCCCAGTCCACCAATCAGCAGCTGCTTTCTCTGGGCATGTGTAGACACAGTGGTTCTGTTTACACCTAGCATCAGTACCCTTTACTCCTGCATCTCCTGTGAAAACTTGTGATTGTATTTTGATGAGCATATTGTGCAAAAAATGGCAAATGCTGTTCCAATCTGATTGGCTGTTGCGTCAAAAGCGAATAGATCCCACTATAATCAATGAAGCTGTTTACACTGAAAATGTCTGACACGCCACAACGACTTGAGGCTGTCTACATTGGATGCGTTGAAGTGATCGTTCTACAACATTTTGTTCTTGTTGGCAGAGCATGCAGAGCAAAATGGAACGGGACATTTGCTGATGGCACTATGCGCCTCAACATATGCTTCAAATGTAGACAGCTGCATTGATTATAATGGGATCTATTTGCTTTTGATGCGATGTGCTGCTAGTGTCCAGTGTAGAGAGGGTGTGTAGGAATTTCTGTTGTTTTTGATCACCCGCTATGGGAACACCATATGTCTGATCAGTCAGAAAAGATGTATCACACTCAGACAGAACAGGCTGAAGGTCTAGTGCCGAGATTGGTGGATATGGCTTGAAAGCTCTAGGAGTTACATTTAATCATTTTATTCTTTACTTTGAGATTTTGGAAAAACCCAAATAAGGCTAAAGGTTAGAACAGTAATATATATTTACAACATGTCACAATACTGCTCTCACAGTTAGATCTTTTATGTGTGCATGTACATGTGTTTATGAGTTTATGCTTAGTCAGCATTGTTAAGGTATTATTACGTTACCTTATTCTTATCCAGTGACTGCAACTTCCAAAGGGGTGTGTGTGTGTGTGTGTGTGTGTAACACCTGGTTTTGCAACTCATTATTACTTTGGGGCAATTTACCAGACTGCTTCCACAATAGACACATTAGTGTTCCTTTCCCCCTCTCTCGCCCACTCTTGTAGTATTTTTCTTTCTGGGAACTGAACCGCACAGGTTGACTAAAACATGATTTATCATCATCGTCATCATCTTTATGTATCCTTATGTAGTTTTTTATGTCCTCACATAAATGCTCTCATGTTTCAGTGATTAAATGTACCGAAGAGGAAACAGGAGAGGGTCACTGGGTATGTGTTTATGAGAGAGTGTTTTGTACATGTTTTTTTTCTTCAGTATTATTATTATTAGCATGTGCTATTATCTTGTGCTAAAGCATTAAAAGGTGCTTTTTTCACTTGTTGTGACTTTGTAAGATTTTAGATGTGATGATTCAATATTAGGATATTTTGTTCATGAATTAAAATAAATAACATCGTGAATAGAGTGAAAATTAAGCCGCATGCTTGCTATTTCAGCTATGTGCATGCAGGGTTGTGAGGGTTACTTTTGAAACGTACTCCACTACAGATTACAGAATACATGCTGTTAGATTACTCAAGGTCAGTAACAGTAACTTTGGATTACTTCTTCAGCACTGGTGGATTTTTTCACTTGTTTTGTCTATAAAAACTCTGCCAGTACATTAAGACAAAATACACGTTAAAAATACATTCTCTAAAAAAACTAAATATCTTTTTAACTAATTTGTTTCTAAAACAAGATAAATCAAATTGATCTTGTTTTAAGGATTTTTAGATATTTTTACATGAAAGCAATACAAAAATGATTATCAAGAATATGATTTTTGCCCTAATATCAAAGGTGTTACTAGAAAAAAGAAATTATGATCCAACATGAATTTTCTTAATAAATAAATATGATCGTGTCTGGTAACATGTGCATCATTAGCATTTTAGCTTAGCGTAAAGCTGACAATTTACACAAGATTTATTTCTATTTCTTGTGCTCCAAACTTACATACTTCTCTGTCTGCTCGTATGAATGTAACACATCAGAAGAAAGTGTTTCAACGCTGTTCGGTTGGTTGCCAAATGCACTTTGGATCGCATCATTTATATGTATAAATGTTTTCCATCTGAAAGGACTAAATATTAAATGAAACAAATGACAATAAAATGCAAAGTAATCGCTTCAGTAATCAAAAAACTTTTTGAATGTAACTTTATTGTAAATACCAATGATTTAAACTGTAACTGTAGTGGAATACAGTTACTAATATTTCGTATTTTAAATACGGAATCCTTTGATTATGTTGACTGGTTCTACAGATTTGTTTAGGGATTCTTTTTTTCAAAGTCACTAAACCAAGACCAAAATTGCAAATTGTAACTCCTATCCATCCATCCATCCATCCATCCATCCATCCATCCCCAGACAAAGGTTTTGTCAAGGCAACATCAAAGTTGGTCTTTCTACATTTATGTAATATGTTAAAAATAGAAGTAGATATTGCTGTAAATGTGTTGCTGTATAGGTTAATAAATATAATAATTAAATATCATTCTTCCTTGTGATCATTCAGTGAGAAACATTATGGAAAACACGCCTTGATTATTTAATTTGACAAAATTAAATTAAATATCCAGATACAGTATACATCAAATATTGCCAAAAGGCTGAAAATACATATAAAAGATATAATAAACACCCAGTCCTAGTCCTTGCACAAAAGGACATGTGTGTGCAAATCAATAGACGATCAGTGGGAAAATGCCTCTATTAGACTGTGAATAAACCATTTTTAAACGCAGCTTAAGTGTGAAATGCTGACTAAAGCCTGAGGGGAGGCTGCTGGTCTTTCTCTTTAACTCATTTGATTTGACAAATTCTTCAGTCAAAAGGAAAGTTATCATCATCTGTTAGGGCCAACACACACACACACACACACGAACACACACACACACACACACACATGTTGTGTTTCCATGTTTTATGGGGACTTTCCATAGACATAATGGTTTTTATACTGTACAAACTTTATATTCTATCCCCTAAACCTAACCCTACCCCTAAACCTAACCCTCACAGAAAACTTTCTGCATTTTTACATTTTCAAAAAACATAATTTAGTATGATTTATAAGCTGTTTTCCTCATGGGGACTGACAAAATGTCCCCACAAGGTCAAAAATTTCGGGTTTTACTATCCTTATGGGGACATTTGGTCCCCACAAAGTGATAAATACACGCTCACACACACACACACACACACACACACACACACACAAATGCATTTTTCACTATATAAGTGAGGACATCTCATAGACTTCCATTGATTTCATAACAGGCTTATGATATTTTCTATCCCCTAACCCTACCCCTAAACTAACCCACCTAAAATGTCCTTACTAGTGGGTTTTCAACAAGTTTCTCTATATTAGTGAGGACATTCAAAAAAATTGGCATTCACAAATATAGTGAAAGCTGTACACACACACAAAGGCTGAGTCATGGTACGGAACAGATTTTTGGCTCAATACAGTAACTGCGATCTGCTCAAGGTGCGGTTGGATTAGGTCAATGTTTCTGCCCCTGCTCCTCACTTTGTATGCATCTCTATATGTGTGTGTGTGTGTGTGGTCTACCGAGTCATTGTGTCTGAAAGAGACCTGTGCATTATTAAATAATGCAAGCAGCAAAAGCACTGACTTTTAGCATAGAATAGGCCAAAGAATGGGAGAAAGAGAAACAGCCGATGTGTTGAACATAGAAAAAGAAGTTCCATTTACCGGTAAACGAGCCAATCAGCTTCTCAAATCCAGACATCGCCATCAGTTAAAGTCAAAAGTTCCATGCACACATGGTATAATGGACAATACTTTGACAGGCTAGAGCTCTCAGCTGTACTCATACGCAAGTGTATATGTTAAAATTACTATACTTTGGGTTGAATTTGAAAACATGAATGTGCTTTAGCTGGACTAGCCTGAAAATTAGCATTTTTTTACATAATCAGAGCCAAAGAAGCACAATTTATGATACCATTGTCAGATATTGCTAAGCCAGAAACTCTTGATTAGCACAAAAATACATAGGACACATACAAAACTGAGTTCATTTAGAATTAGATTGAACTACAGTATGTTTATTGATACTTTAAGTGTCAAAGGGCTCATTTGCAGTATCATGCTGCCTGCGTAGGCAGCATTTTAAGATATCAAAGTCGCAATCTGAACACGCCTGTTCCAAAAGGTAGACAGCCTAATAATGTTGCCTCCTAAAATACTTTATTTTGATGGAATTCTAAGGCAACATTGCATGTATCCTTCATTAGCTTAGCAACATGCTAACCTCTTTTAGCATAAAAATCATTCTGTGCATGCAAGTTATTTGTGTGGCGCACTGAGTTGCTGTCTACGTACAACATTTCAAATCAGTCACTTATGAGGTTCCATGATGCTGCCTTAGAAGCTCACTTGGTACAAAGCTAATGTTTATGAGGCTAAATTTTAGTATAAGCATCTCCTAGCATTAAATGTACAAACGCTCTGCAAATACTCTTACAATAATAACACACACACAGATCAGTTTCTACGTCACTGTAATAAAAACAAATGACATTAAAATCCTTTTGGAGGCTCATGTTACATCACCTCAGCCCGGGCAGCTGAAAATGCTGTTGTGTTGTTTTAAAGGGAAAACTGAGTCTGGTTACCGTGACAAATTTGTTAATGTCATTAATGTTGAAGCAAGCGGCCATGTGAAGTTTCACATTATAATAGAGACCTTTCCTTTGCCTGTCCCAAAGGACTATGCTTGAATTAGCATACTACCATACTACTATTTTAACAGTATACTTATTTATTTATAATTTCAAACTTTTATTGGTTTTATCAAGATGTATAGTTTATTTTTATCTAGTGTAGGTCTAGAAGAAGACGCTCTTTGTGCGATGCCTTTGCAAACATGTTAAGCGAGCACATCTCATGCAGTTTATTTTAGTGTATCTGCCAATTTCCCAGAACAGGAGAGAGACAGTGTGTGTTAAGATCTTTCATAACCTCTCTCACATGGTCGCCTGTCCCGCCGTGCTCAGCTGAATGTCTAGAGTCTAGACACACACAATGTGGATCCTGTTGCGACCAGTTACGCTGTGCCCATCGCATCAGACCTGCGTTTCAGACCCAAATACACAGGAGATCAAATTCGGTTTGTTTGGATAAGATTTTGATACATTTAAAGGGACAGTTCATCAACAAATTAAAATTCTGTCATCATTTGAATCATTTATAGCAGAATATCCAAGCTGTTCTTTTCCATACAATGAAAGTGAATGGTTACAGGCAAGATTTTCAGTGAACAATGGTTGAGGCACCTTTGGCAGTGATTACAGCCTCAAGTCTTGTTGGGTATGATGCAACAAGCTTTGCACACCTGGATCTGGGGATTTTCTGCCAATATTCTCTGCAGAACCTCTCAAGCTTTGTCAGGTTGGATGGGGACCATCGGTGGACAGCCATTTTCATGTCTCTCCAGAGATGTTCGATTGAGTTTAAGTCCGGGCTCTGGCTTGGCCACTCAAGGACATTCACAGAGTTGTCTCGTAGCCACTCCTTGCGTTGCCTTGGATGTGTGCTTAAGGTCATTTTCCTGTTAGAAGGTGAACCTTTGGCCCAGTCTGAGGTCCTGAGCGCTCTGGACCAGGTTTTCATTAAGGATATCTCTGTATTTTGCTGCATTCAGCTTTCCCTCAAACCTGACCAGTCCCCAGTTCCTGCCGCTGAAAAACACCCCCACAGCATACATTTACATTTATACATTTATGCATTTGGCAGACGCTTTTATCCAAAGCGACTTACAGTGCAATTATTACAGGGACAATCCCCCCGGAACAACCTGGAGTTAAGTGCCTTGCTCAAGGACACAATGGTGGTAGCCGTGGGGTTAGAACCTGTGACCACCTGGATCTGGAGCATGATGCTCCCACCACCATGCTTCACCGTTGGGATGGTACTGCGCAGGTGATGAGCAATGCCTGTTTACCTCCAGACAAGACGCTTGGAACTGAGGCCAAACAGTTCAATCTTGATTTCATCTGACCAGACAATCTTGTTTCTCACAGTCTGAGAGTCCTTTAGGTGCTTTTTTGCTAATTCTAAGCATCCTTTCTTGCATCTTGTACTGAGGAGAGGTGTCCATCTGGCCACTCTGCCATAAAACCCAGATTGGTGGAGTGTAGCAGTGATGGTTGTCCTTTCGCAACTGGCAATCTCCACACATGATCTCTGCCGCTCAACCAGAGTGACCATCGGGTTCTTGGTCACCTCACTTACCAAGGCCTTTCTCCCCAGATTGCTATGTTTGGTAGGGCTGCCAGCTCTAGGAAGAGTCCGGGTTGTTCCAAACTTCTTTCATTTAAGAAATATGGAGGCCACTGTGCTCTTGGGAATTTTCAATGCAGCTGAATTTTTTTTAATCTTCCCCAGAATGTGCTTCGACACAATCCTGTCTCTGAGCCCTGCAAACAGTTCCTTTGACCTCATGGCTCAAGTTTTGCTCTGATATGCATTTTGAGCTGAGAGACCTTATATTGACAATGCCTGTGCCTTTCCAAATCATGTCCAATCAATTGAATTTGCCACAGGTGGACTCCAATCAAAGTGTAGAAACATCTCAAAGATGATCCAGGAAAGGGATGCACCTGAGCTAAATTTCATGTGTCATAACAAAGGGTCTGAAAACTTATGTCAATGTGATATTATGTTTTTTCTTTTTAATAATTTTGCAAAGGTATCAAAAGTCTGTTTTTGCTTTGTTATTATGGGGTATGGAGTGAAGATTGATGTGAAAAAAATGTAAAGCATTTTAGAATAATTTATGAATGCACTATATATACTATATATATACAGTGTATATATATAATTTAGAACAGTGCACAACTAAAAATATATATTTAATTCATTCAAAATTTGATGATATTTCCAGGTTTTCTGTAATGGTGGGGGCCCTGTGAAGAGTGTGATTCACACCAATGAGTTTGCTTCGTACCAATGTTTTAAGAAAAATCACTTTTCAATTGCACAAAAATACACAGAAATCGTCTCCGGTTACACATGCAACCTTGGTTCCCTGAGATTAATTGAATGTGACATTGTCGTAAGCACTATGGGGAAGTCCTTCTAGATGACCTTGTTGAAACCCTTATTCAATCACGCCTATCCTTTGATTGGCAATAGTGTCTGAGCCCATTTCATCAGAATTTTCTGACTGAGGGACAAAAGTGAGTCCCTCAAATGAAACTCTGAAGTAGTAGTGTGCCCAGCTTTAGCGTGTCTCATTCCCTTCATCTCAGGGAACCGAGGTTGCATGTGTAACCGGAGACGTTCCCTATCGATGTAGTTCACTCGACATTTCCGTAAGCACTATGGGGAACGGTATCCCATCATGCCACACAACGTGACATTACACTCCCAGAGTTCTAACACTAAACAAAAATGTTCGTAAGGAATCACAGGCCACAGGCCGATGACTTATAATTCCTATAAAGTGCATATGAATAGTCCCACATGGCAGATGCCAGATGAAAATGAATGTAGTCTGGGATCTATATGTACCATATAGGAAAAGTAGGTTTATCTCTAATGGGTGTACTTATGACTTTTAAAAGGGCAGTTCAACAGCATAAAATTAGGTTGCTGTGTTGATTATAGTCAGTAGTCCACCCGTAATAAGGGCTTGGGCGCTACCTGCTTGAATGTAAGAAGCACTCTATACAGAGAGTGAAGAGACAGAAGATGGACGCTACATCCAGGTTATAAAATCTTGCGAACGGGTTTTGTGAGGACCATCTTGCTGCCAAACATAGGTCCTGTAAGGACACACTGTTTGTCCACACCAACGAAGAGGCCATTGCTTTGACACCAATAGGGCAATTTTCACCCTATGATTCATTAGTGAGGGTGATCACATCAACTATCCAGTGGGAGAGCCTTTGTTTGTAGATGGACATTCCTTTTGTGCATCCTCCATAACAAATAAAGAGCTGACCCAAAAGCCTAAACTGATGGGTGTGCTCAACATGTGTATGCAATGCCCTCATTGGGCATAACATGTGCATAGATTGCTCTTCATCTGAATTAAATGGTGGGGGAAAGAGGGCTTGCAAATGAACCACCTGAGCCCTGATGGCCATTGATAAAACCTTAGGCACATATCTTTTTGTAGGCTTTATAGTGACTTTTCACAGATCTGGACCAAACTCCAGGCATGAGCTGTCAGTAAACAGCAATTGCAAGTCCCCCACCCATTTAAATGAGGCCAAAACCAATAGGAGTGCTGTCTTCAAGGAAAGCACCCGCCATGCTCCCCTTAGGATCTTTATGACTAGATTATGTTTGCCTATCGACGAGCCAGCCTCGAGGGCATGGTATGCTGAGATAGTCGCTACAAAAACCTTGAGTGTTGACCAGCGTCCAGCCGCTCTTGAAGGAATGTCTAAATCTCAGCAATGGGGCAATTCACCGGGTCTTTACCACATGAAGAGCACCAACTTGCAAACACGCACCATTTAAGTGCAGAGAGGCCTCTCGTGGACGGTGTTCTAGCCTGTAAAATGGTGTTCATCACGACTGAGCCAATTCTGGCTTGCCACTGTGCTTCGCGAGCACTTGATTCAAGTGTCTTAGATCTAGAATGGGCCGAAGCCTGCCGTCCTTTTTTTGAAAATATTAGATGTAGATCCCGCTGTATGTGTGTCGCAGTTAAGGACAGTTTTTCGCACTGAGATGGTGGGTGCTTACACCTGGGACATGGTTTGTGTAGCAGCTTTTGGCAGTGATGAGGCAGCAAGTGATGATTCTTTGCCAGGCACTGACCGTAATTATATTGTGCCGGGAAAGGGGAAGTGCTACTTCTCTTTGGCAGAAAGTGTTTCATCGCTTGAGACTGCTTTTAAGCCACGATGAAAGCCTTCTACGACATTGCCAAAGAGACTGTCGGGCGACACTGTGGTGTCGAGAAGGGTGGCTTCCTCTGCATCACGCATCTCCGTTAGAGTTAGCCAAATATGCCGATCTGGAACCACCAGGTTGCTCATCGTTATGGCCTGAGCGGTAGCTTTCGTGACTCGCAGACCATATCTGTAGCGGTGCGGAGCTCTTTGAACAGCTCTGTATTGGAGCCTTGCTCATTCATTTGTTTAATGAGCTTAGCTTGAAAAATCTGGAGCACTGACATGCTGTGAATACTGAACTAGCTTGGCACGCTGCTGTATAAGCTCTTCCAGCCAGTGTGGGCATCAGTCGACACTGCTTGGAGGGGTGGGCAGGCAGGATTTGGCAGTATTAAACTGCGACCACCTTTTCTACCGGGGGAAGCTTTGAGTAGCCTTTTTCATTGGCGTGGTCCACTTTAGTGGGGAAGGCAGCACCTCCAACCTGAATGCGCAAAGAGTAAGGCATACAACAGGTCTTTGTGAGCTCCGCATGGACCATCAGGGAATATTGGTGCGCTCCTCCGGGCGAATTTGCATTTGCAAATGCCAATCATCCAGACAAGACTTTTCTGGCTCTTCTGAAGGGGACCACTCAAGACCGAGCTCTTCAACTGCCCTCGCAAGGACACAAAGAATCTTCTTGTCCATGGCGTGTGGAAGTTCTTCACCCTTGCTTGGGAAAGAGGTGGCAACATCCTCTGTGAACTACTCGCTTGAAGCTGCGAGTGACACAGCATCATCCCCATCATCAGAGCCACCAAAAATAATGAGGCAGTGCACTTCAATAAAGGGCCGGAGATCATCACGTGCAAATTGCACAGGCAAGAACATTAGATCGGTAGTTCGGGGGGCTCGCAGGGCTTGCACCGGCACGAGAACCTCCCCTAATTGTTCCAGCTCAGCCTCACAGCCTCACTCTTCAGTGGAACACACATGGGAGCTGAAAGCCTCTCAGTGCAGGCACTAAGCACAGGCGACGAGTTGTCCTGTCCGCGTCTCGCTAAGAAGTTCCATATGCTGTAAGTGTATATCGACGACGAAACAGAAAGTGTTCCAAGATGAAGACGAAGATCGCAGTCTTGAAGGAAGAAAATTCGGAAGAAATAGTGACTGAGCGCCCGCTTATCAACTGCGTACCTGAAGGGGGGCTCAGACAACATTGCCAATCAGAGGATTGGCATGACTGTATAAGGATTTTAACAAGGTCGTCTAGAAGGTCTTCCCCAAAGTGCTTACGGCAACTTTGAGTGAACTGAAACGATTGGGAACTGAAATGTTAAAAAGAAAAATCTAATTCTTAAATTCAAAACATTGAAGTAAAAATGTATTTGATTTAAGGGATCCAAAAGAAAATAACTGCACAAAATTGAGAATGATTTGACAAAACCCCAGGAAAAGTTTTTTTTAGAATAACAAAAGAAAAACACAATTTTCAACAAAATCAACAAAGAACAGGAAGACATGCCAGTAGTAACACCAAGATTGCAGCAGATTCATTTTTATCTGTTTTTATCACATTCAGTTCTGTTTTCTTCATATTTCATGTAACTGTACAGGCAAACATTACTGTTTGTTCCCTTAAGGCTGTTTGGTTACATTTGATTTGAATACGGTTTAATCAGAAAACTACAAAGTTTGTCTAATATCCTGGGTTGCCAGTTTCATTCAACACTGATGTTCAGTTTGAGCACAGATACGAGGATACAGTTGAATACAAAAAAAAAAGAAAAGTGTAGAAATGGTTCTGATCAGGAAAATTGTGTATCAAATCTAGATTAAAAAAACTCTATCTCGTCTACATCTCAGGACATTACAAAGAACAGCCATGCAGGCATTTCTGAAACATAAATTGCACATTGAATTTCAGATCCAGACACAAATAAAAACATACTATTCTTTTGGCATTAAGGAAATACAAGATGATATTTTCATCCAAAAATACAAAGGGCACATTTTCAAACCTAAACAATGTATATAAATAAAAACTAAAATGCTAGGCTCTTGTTTATTAAGTTAATAAATCAAATATACACAATGATTAATTCAGAAATATGTACAAAATGATCTATACAGCATCGACATCAATCTACATTGGCAGTTCATTTCTTCAGAGACAGTAACAATACTTCTAAGCACGACCTGCCTGCCTTGAATGCATTAAAAAGAGTGTAGAAAATGAATAGAATAAGAACAGAATAAATAAATATGAACTGTTGGCAAAAGCGGTCGTGGACCCAATAAATGGGATTCAATACAATCTTCAAGGGAACTGATTCACAAGAGTTTTTGCTATCTGTAGTGCAAGTTCTACAGAATAAACAAATGACTAAAGAAATAGCATGTGCTAATACAGTTTGCACACGAAGTTCAGTAAAACAAATAGGGCGAATCTCTGTCAAGAACATGCCTAAGTCATATATTTGACCCTAAAACAATAGAAAAATTAAGCCTATTTTTAGGACAATTCGGAACATTCGATAATGCGTAAAAATGTCCTTCTCATTACCTAATGTGAAATTAATTATGATTTATTATTAAATATATTTATACATTATAGTTTTATTTGTTACTGTTTATTTAACTGTAAGATGTATTACAGTAATGAAACCCTAATGAGAATTACCATTGAGAATAATGGAAATTACAAAAACACTCAAAGTGGAGAATTGTCGTGAAAATAACGTGAAAATAACGCCACAATGCAAAAACATACTAAAAATAGGCTTTATTGTCTTTAAGCAAAACACCATTTATTTTTTCCTTCTGGAATATTGGGGTGAATTCTAATCTAGACATACAGTATTTTTCTGAGATTCATCCAATTAAGTGGCTTTTGGCCAGTTACATTCTCGGTTTCATTTTGCGCTTCTGCACAGATGACTTCGAGAAGTCAAATTGTACTGACACTGACGCACACATATTCAAACCGACCAGTCTGTGGCGCACTGCGCCGGGACGTAGAGCCAACATCAAAACAAATACCATCCACCTTCGCTATCCTTCGAGCTTTCATGACGTTCTGCGGCAGTAACATCAGTCGCAATTGTTACCATACCAACCACTCCTCGCAGTTAGCTGCTATGCGATATACTCCATTTTGTGCAAGCTGTGTTGTTTCTCCAGGTCTCTGTGCTGTGAATCTGGGAGCCTGTGCTGCGACTCCAGGTCTCTGTTGTCTCGTTTGTTCATCCAATGTGTATTTTTTACATCCGTGCCATTGGAACTTAGCCTGTCGTCGCGCTCTACCATCATGTAGGCGGGCTGACGTGGAAATCGTGCCTTTTGCAGTCGCTTGTTGGAATCAGAGTCCTCGTCTACTAGTCTGGCGGATTCAGAGAAATGCGTCCTGATTTTGGGGTTGACTGTGTTCTTGTCGTCGCTGTGTTGCTCTTTTCCAGGCGGGCTGCCATTAGACATGTTCTTCTCGATGTGATTCTTTATCTGATTGAGGTGTTCGCGAGCATTGTTTACTGTGTTCTCCTCAGTGGTTCCCATGGAAAACGGCGCGACAGGGTTGATTTGCGTAGGGCCGGAGCTTTGCTTGCGTCGATGCCGCATGCACCACAGGAACACCGACACCAGGGCCAAAACCCAGATTGCGGTAACTATGGAAACCAGCAGTGGCACCAAGTAGTCTACTGAACGACAAAGATAGAAAATTGAAAACAAATTAATAGTAAACAAGCAGGACAAATTTTAGGTTGCACAGGCGAGGACATTAGATCGGTAGTTCGGGGGGCTTGCAGGGCTTGCACCGGATGGTTGCACAAAAAGAGCAAATCATTTATCAATTTCGTTAATTCATCATTCATTAATAAACTTCAGCAAAAGGTGTTTTCGTACTTGTGAATGCACATTCTAAATGGGTTCATTACAACTTAATATCAATCAACAGCATTTGTAGCATAATGTTGATTATATTAAAAAAAAACATTTTCTACTCGTCCCTCCTTTTCTTTAAAAAAAGCAAAAATGGAGGTTACAGTGAGGCACTTACAATGGAAGTGAATGGGGCCAATTTTTGGAGGGTTTAAAGGGAGATATGTGAAGATTATAATTATATAAAAGCCCTTACATTAATTATATTGTTAAAACTTATCTATTGTTTGAGCTGTAAAGTTGTTTAAATTGTAATTGTTACAGTCATTTTAAGGTTTGTTGACATCGTCATGGCAACACAGTTTTTTCTCTCTCTCTCTCTCTCTCTCTCTCTCTCTCTCTCTCCCCTTTTCTCCCCAATTTGGTATGCCCAATTCCCAATGCCCTCTAAGTCCTCGTGGTGGCATAGTGACTCCAATCCGGGTGGCAGAGGACGAATCTCAGTTGCCTCAGTGTCTGAGACCGTCAATCCGTTCATCTCATCACGTGGCTTGTTGAGCTCGAGAAGCCGCTGTTATACCATAGAATAAAGTCCGTTTTAACTGTAGAATTCTCCAGTTCCACAGAGGAACACGGAGGAATAATAAAAAAAACTATCTTCAAATTTCAGCATAGATTTTTGCCTATATAGTTCCAAAAAGCAACTATCTGCACCGATCAATCAATATTCCGGTATATTGGTTTACTTCTACTATACATATTCAGTGTAAGGTCTAAGAAACATGTTACAGTGTTTCCTGCATTTCTTTGAAATACTATTTCCTCTACTGTATAACAACTTCCTGTGGTGTCTCACCGTTGGGGTTCTGTGGTTGTCTGCGCTGCACGTGGACCTCAGCAATGGAGCTGATGATACTGCTGTTAGCGCTGTGTTTGCTCACCAGATCGACGATGCTGTCTGTGATCTCTTTATCAGGCACCCGGCCGTGTACGCCGTCCTCTGTTACATGCTACAAGACAACATTTGCTTTATAATACAATTCAACTGCAATCTGTTGCAATAAACAGCTTAAAAATAAATCTGATTTAAAACATTGGTATCACTTCACAATAAGGTTTGATTTGTTAACATTAGTAAATGACATCAGTCAACATTAACTAACAATGACCAACATTTAAAGCATTTATAATTGGATAAAGGAATATTCCGGGTTCAATACATGTTAATCTCAATCGACAGTGTTTGTGGCATAATAGTAATTACCAAAACATAACATTTTGACTTGCCCCTCCTTTTCTTTAAGAAAATGTTAATGCATGTCATTTTCTTGATAATGAAATAAAAAACACGAATATTAAGATACTAAGATGGGGTTAGAGCCTTTCAGAGAGTGTATACAGTATGAGTGTATCTATGGTGCTATACTGAACATTACTTCACTGCCATCATTTTAGAGTAAATCACCACACCCAGTGAATATAGCAGACGTCATTTGACTATGCATGAAAGGTTACTTACAACAGCCACATGGATCTCGTTATTGGCGGTAGAAGAGAGCTGACAGCTCACAGAGAAGGAAACCGCAGCCGAAACGTTTTTGGCCAGATACAGATGCCTCAACTCACGACACACCTGCTCCACTGTCACTCCCTGAGGAGAAAAAGAGAATACACATCAACACATGCACCCATCACATCCTAAATGGATATTTGAAAATTGTTTAATGTCACTTTTTGGGCTGGTGTATTACACACGCTAGAACTGCAGAGTTGAGACAGGTGTGTCTCCTCACCTGTGGCATAGTGTCCTTATTAAAAGTAACGGTGACGTTGGCACAGTTGCTATCCGGGTGGAACCGTGCCTGTACGGCAGGGCGGTGAGCAGACCAGCACTCACCCTGTGATGAACAAGGCTTCACAAAACACTGCTCGTCACGTACCGGTAAACACAGCTGACCCAGTGGACAGACATCAGAGCCAAGCATATGGCAAGGTTTAGGGCCACACCAAAGCTGAAGAGGAGAAGGAATTGTAATGTGCTGCAAATGTGCACCAAATTGATGGAGGATGCTGTTAGAAAAACAGATACTGAGTATCGCTATTAAACTACTGAGAGTTTAAACATCTATCCACAAGTCGATCCTCATGTTTCTCCAAACCATTTAATTATGCTTTTTCATTAAACTACATTCTTAATTAGTCTTTTAAAAAGGTTTTCCAGTAAAAATATTCATAAAACAAAAATAAATTGACATGAGATACTAAGACTTGAGAATTTCTGAGAATACGGTATATGCCGAAAACAAGTGTATATTGTCTTGCTGCACTGGCATAATTTTCACTTCTTTTAAATATGAACCAGTTAAAATCAAGTGATAAAAATATGATAGTGCACTTAAATTAAGGATATATTGCTATCTGAAAACAAGTCAAAATATTTGTAACAATTTTGCTTCTCAAGTAAATGTATCTTGTTTTAGGGGTTTTCAGCGGGGCTCTCAATTTAACGCATTAGTTTATGATTGTTTTTTTTTAAATGATGCGTAAAAACTTTACGCAATTAGTCATGCCCCGATTGCCCGGCAATTACTCCATGACTTGTACTTAAATTCTGTGATCAGGAATTTCCCTACCATCAGAGTAATTCAAGCTTGATGTACCACCATAATGAAACAGTAGGGGGCAGTCAGCACAACTCCAGCTGTACAGGCAACACGCGTCGCCAAACCAACGAGAACAACAGGCAAAACAACCTTCCACAGATGCGCTTTTGCACTCAAAGATGCTTTTTTAAAGTTTCAAACTACATTTAACTTGACACAGCATCCTAAAAACTAAGCGCTCATGACTACAGGCGCTGAAAAAAGTGAGATGCAACACAACAAAAAGTGAGGTGCTCCAAAACGTCCATTTGACAACTAAACCAAGTACATAAACCAACATTTAAAAATAGAGTAGGGGGAAGTTGATCAATAACAGGGTAATGTTCAATGATATGGGGGGAGGGCTTTTTTTTTTACTTTTAAAAACACCTTTAGTATTGTCGAAATGCTTTACTTGTCTGTTGCCACAATATGATGTAATGCATTTGAATGATCTGAATTAAATATTTATTATATTTAAAATTATTTTAATTATTGTATTACTGGGGCCTGGGTAGCTCAGCGAGTATTGACGCTGACTACCACCCCTGGAGTCGCGAGTTTGAATACAGGGTGTGCTGAGTGACTCCAGCCAGGTCTCCTAAGCAACTAAATTGGCCCGGTTGCTAGGAAGGTTGGAGTCACATGGGGTAACCTCCTAGTGGTCGCTATAATGTGGTTCTCGCTCTTCGTGGGGCACTTGGTGAGTTGTGCGTGGATGCCGCGGAGAATAGTGGGCCTCCACACGCACTACGTCCCCACGGTAATATGGTCAAAAAGCCACATGACGCGGAGGCAACTGAGATTTGTCCTCCGTAACCGGGATTGAGGCGAGTCACTACGCCACCACAAGGACTTAGAGTGCATTGGGTTTGGGAAAACATGAAGGGAAAACATGAAGGATGCTAACTCTACAATAAGATTCTGTTTGTCAACATACATTGACAACATACACATAACAGTGAACAATATAATTTTTAAGCCATTTTTAAATCTTTGTAAATGTTAGTTAAAAATAATACAATTGTTCATTGTTAATTAATGTTCATTTACTAACGTTAACATACCAATACATTGCTAAAATCAAAAATTGTATATGTTGAAATTAACATGAACGAAGGTTAAAAAAAGCTGAAAAAGCATTGTTCATTGTTAGCTAAGTTCATCTAAGTTGAATTTAGGCATACCTTAGTACAGGTGACAATCCCCTTGTAACAGTAACAGGTATTGCAGTCTTCCGTCCACTTTGCACCATCTCCAGCAATCCGACCTCCGACCACACACGGATGTCCTGTAACTGGGAAACCAATAATAATCAGTCACATTCTATACTGGAAGGACTATAATATTCATCCGAAATGAACAGCAAGCCTATATAATGGGATTTCTGGGCCATGTACCTTCCTGGCATCTGGGCCCAGTTCTGCCGGGTGGACACAGGCAGTGGTAGCCATTAATTTTATCCACACATGTGGATCCGAATGCACAGGGCGATGACTGGCACTCATTAATGTCTGTGGGGTGAGACAAAAACAATTTGACAATTATTCTGAGATCACCATCTTATGTATTCCTATGACTGTTTATATTAATGCTAATTCATCAATCGTTTGCATTGCAGTGTAGCCTAGCTGAGCAGCAAAACATTTCTAATGCACTGAACACTCACTGATGCGACAGTCCGGCCCTGCGAATCCACTGGCACACTCACATCGGTACCAGTTATCACCGTCAACACATGTACCACTGTTGTAGCTGCACAAAGACAGTACATATGGTGAGATTAGGGGTCAAAAGTCACAACATTTCAAGCATTGACAAGGATTTAATAGAGTATGTGTATTTCTAAGTCAAATTTAATTTGAGGGTCGGCTTACCATGGTTGCGGGTTGCAGTCGTTGGAATCTGTGAAATGAAATGGAGCTTGTTATTAAGTGGTATTTGCCTACAGAACAATGTGCGACAAAATCCATCATATATGAAAAATACTTTTCATCTTGCCAAGTGAAATAAACACATTTACATGTATGAATGCCTATTATGCGCCTAGTACACCATAGATTCTCTCTAAGTTAATCTGTCATATTTTCTACACTGATCTTGGGGTCAAATCTTGAGAATGGATTTAAACGTGGTGCAACTGTTTTAAGCTACACTCTTATGGTTAGCTGGATGCATTACCAGGGCTTGCTATTGAATTAAGAAAAGATGAACCTAACTATCCAGTATGTACTGTATTTTGTTTGGAAGAGAACCTTAAGAAGTAGGTGAGAGTTGGAAACAGTAGACAGAAGACAGGAAGTAGTAAGGAAGTGCAACAGGAAGTTTTGCCGTACTCTGGCTGCAGGTGAGCCCCTCCCAGCCTTCTTTGCAGACGCAGGTGAAGCTGTCACCTCGCACGACACACGTGGCTCCGTTTTCACAAGGGTTCGGTAGGCAGGTGCTGTTCTTAGCTAGAGAATTAAGGGCAAAACCTTTTATTATAAGTCATTCGGGGCTTAACTCAAATAAATTGTCATTCAAGTTCTAAACTGCTCACCTATGTTACAGGTAGTGCCTTCCCATCCCGGGGCACACATGCATTTAAACGAGTCACCTTCGTCAAAGCATGTGCCCCTGTTGTTACAAGTCGCCTCGTCACATTGGCTCTCACCTAGCAACAAGAGAATCAATCTGCTGTCAGACAAATGTATCCCTGGTAAAGGGGTAGCACATATATTGTGATATATAGTGTGCTATTAGACTTGATATTTTCTTGTAACTTTAAATTTCACTAGGAAAAATGGTTTTAGAGTTTGTTCAATTAATTCCTGTAAATCAGTTAAACTGTCCATTTCAATCAATTCAAAACTGTGACTCAGTTTTGTTTTGTTAACGAGGAGGCGGTGCTTACGTGAGTGACATGTCTTTCCCTTCCAGCCATTTTCGCACTCGCAGTAAAAGTCGTACACCAGATCACGACACACACCTCGATCACGACACGGGTTCGTGCTGCAGTCGTCAATGTCTGTTTAGGAAATTAATAATGTTTAAATGCTACGTATAATGCAATTAAGAAAATATAATAAATTTTTTTCATTTCCCTTTCATTAGTAGCATAATTGTTTTTCACATTGTGAAAATTTCAAATTTTTCACATGGCTCTGCTCCAAAACCCAGCGAGCTGCCTTGCTGTTTGCTAACAACAAAGGCAGCATGGCCGGGTCTATGGGGGGGCTGGGAGGGGACCGTTGCCCCCCCCAATAAACTTCTGACACACCATCCTGGTCTGATGAAGAGACTTGGCCATCCTAAAGATCAAAATGCCCCCCACCCCCCAAAAACATGGTATCTGAGTCTTGTAGGCAGTTGCCTTCAAAGGCAGCATCCTTACTGAAATCAACCTTAAGTGACAGATAAAATAAATCAATTCCATTTGAACTGAATTGGTGAACTGTCCTTCATTTTTTAAAGAGGGAGAAATGTACTCACTGGTCTCACAGTTGGGTCCTTCCCATCCATGAGCACAGATGCACTGATACACACTGACTTTATCAATACAAGTACCGCCATTACGACAAGGACTGCTTTCACAATCATTGATGTCTGAAAGAAAACACAGAGATATAAAGTGAGACAAAGTGGTACATAAAAAAATAAAACAAGAGAGATTTACATAAGAAGCAAAATCGTTTAAGTTGAGTTCTCTTGTGCCATTGACAGAATAGTTTTTTCTACATTCCATTGGATCACTGTTACCTTAAAACTAATTTGGATGAATCTACAGTTGACTTGGAAAAGTAAATATTTGCTGTGTCATGAAATTTAACATGTAGTGGTTGTCGAATCAACAGCACATTGCGCTTACTCTCATGGCAGTAGGTTCCGGTAAATCCCTCCTGACATTCGCAGCTAAAATGTCCGCCGGTGTGACTTCGGCAGCGCCCGTGAGGACCGCACACGTTAGAGGAGATGAGTCGCATGCCGCCTGGAGTACTGTTAGACGCCACTGCAACCGTGCAGCTGTCAATCACTGAGAAAAGGGGAGGAGGTACAGGGTTAAATAAGGATAGATTTATCAAGTTCTTTTGGCACAAATTAAGCAGATTAGACGAGACACCAAATGAACGACTGCAAAGATTTGTGTACAGAATGATGGAATGTATGCCATCTTAAAAGGTAACCCTGCCTGGTTTTGGGGACATGAAAGCTGGTTATTGCTGGTCCAAAGTGGTCTACCAGGTTAAAACCAGGTCAAACGGCTGGCAGACCAGGCAAACAACCATCTAGACTACCTTGGACAAGCTTATGACCACAAATGACCAGTTTGGACCAGCCAGAAACCATGTAAAACTGGCTAGCTACCATAAGAAGATGGACTTTACAGTAGGGAAGGTTCCTACATCTTATAAACAATGAATTTCCATGACCTTTCCATAACTTTTCCAGTTGTAATGATTTTTAAAACTAATTTTAAAGAGATTGCATTCAAAAAAGCCATTTCTAGCTAATAACATTTTAGAATTGAGCATAACTA